>NC_135805.1:29965266-30125664 GCF_964213995.1 Mustelus asterias
TTGATTGACAGGGTCATGTGATTAACTGGGTGTGCAGCAGAGAGAAAGAAGCCTTTGCAATTTCAGAGTTGCAGTTCTAGCTGGGAATCTGCTGAAGACAGAGGTCTGCAAGCTGATTTAAAACTCATTTTCGCTCTGAAAGCTTAAAGCAAGTATATCTATGGTTGCTAACTATTTAAAGTGGTATTTTAGTTTCCAGGAGAAATGTTGCTTATTTGGAACTGAAACAGTCATAAGCTAGAAAGTAAAGTTGCTTCATTTTATTTTTACATATTGGTCAATTGTTAGTAATTAAGCTGCTTCATTTGTTAGAGTTATGTTTAAACTGTGTAATTAAATAAATTTTGTTTTACTATTAAGGATCCCTTATTTATCAGTGGAATCATTCCTGGAAGGAAGTATCCTTTCCTCACTTTTATACCAAAATAGAAAAATTGTTGGGTCTAGTCTGGAGTCCCAGTATAACTTGGGGTTTTGATCCAGCATCCTAATAATAGCACAAAATCAAAAGCTCAGTTCAGGATCAAATAAAACTAGCTTCTGAACTGCTGCAGTCCATGTGGTGTAGGTACACCTACAGTACTGTTTGGAAGGCAGTTGCAGGCTTTGACCAAGCAACAGTAGAATAAGGGTTTGAAGCTTGATAAGTGGAAAAATATTTGTGTCTCTTTCTCTATCAGCACAGCTAGATAGATTCTTGATTAACAAGGCTAGTTAGGTGCATTGGCCGTGCTAAATTTTCCCTCAGTGCACCCGAACAGGTGCCGGAGTGTGGCGAATAGCGGATTTTTACAGTAACTTCATTGCAGTGTTAATGTAAGCCTACTTGTGACACTAATAAATAAACAAATAAGGGGGTATAAGGTTATCAGGGGTGGACAGGAATGTGGGGTTAAAGTTACAATCAGATCAACAATGATTATATTGAATGGTGGAGCAGGCTCGAGGGGCCAAGTGGCCTCCTCCTGCTCCTAATTCTTAGGTTCGTAGTGAAAATACTGCAAGTTTAGTGCAACCTGGCTTGTGACTGCTCTATTCTACTGTCAATTGGGTCTCACTACATTCAAACAGGTGGAAAGATCTGCAACAAAATGCACTCAGACAGAAGCCACAATCAAGAGTAACAAAGGGATTAAGGATTTACACTTGATGAGCTGTGCAACATGCTATGTGTAACCTTCTCCTGCCCTTCACTCTTTTCCCCTTTTGTTCTTTCTCTTCACTCTCCTCTTTCACTTTCTCCAAACCTATTACATTTCTATCTTTCCTTGGTTCTAATGAAGGGTGATCAACCTGGAGCATTAATTGTTTTTCTTTCCAGGTTGCTGCCTAACCTGCTGAGTAGTTCCACCACTTTCTGTTTATATTTCAGATTTCCAGCATCTGCAATATTTTGTAGCCAAGATTGGAAGTCAGCAGATGGGTCCAAGCCAGCATCATATTACTACAATATGCAGCTTCAGGAAATGACTCTCTGTCTTAGCTCCGTACAGATTATAGACATTTTCCATTTTGTGTACTGAGAATTAAAAATAAGAACAAAATTAACCAGCAAACATAGAACTGGTTATCCAGATAACTGTGGCCTCTCAGATCTCACTCCCTGCTCTGCACTCTCTTGCTACTGGTGCCTCAAACATGCTGGCATATTCCTGGAAATCATAATCTGTAGATACCTGGTAAAGTTGTATTCACTAGAGTGCTCCGTGTGTAAAAACTGGACATAGCAATTCACAGAAGCTTATAAGGCTAGTGCATCAAACAATGAGATAGTTAAGTTTGTTAATGTTTGTGCCAATGCCTAAACTTCTCAGGGGAACTGTATCCCAGCAAAGTTAATCAATGCCTTATAATGCAATTGTCTGCACTAGTTAACAGTTCTTTGTTATTAACTGTTACATTGTTTGTACTGACATATAGGTTGGAATTCTCTGACCTCGCCTGCGGCTGGGATTCTCTAGTCCCGCTGTAGTGAATTGAGATTTGGCTGTGCACAAAATTCTCCGTTTTCATTGACAATAGTGGCGGGACAATAGTATGAGACCACTGAATTCCAGCCATGATCTATGTCACTGAGTAAAGCTTGTGAGCAGTTTCTTTCCCAGCATAGGTTTCCATCTGATATGAGTACACTAATTAGTGACTTATTCAATGAAAATACAGAAATTAAAGCACAGCAGGAAAGAAAGATTTGTATTTACATAGCGCTTCTCATAATCAAAGTTTATTCCAAAGGAAAATACTTTTGAAATTTGATTTGATTTATTACTGTCACGTGTATTAGCTTACAGTGAAAAGTATTGTTTCGTGCACATTATACAGACAAAGCATACCATTCATAGCAAAGGAAAGGAGAGAGTGCAGAATATAGTGTTATAGTCATAGCTAGGATGTAGAGAAAGATCAACTCAATATAAGGTAGGTTCATTCAAAAGTCTGATGGCAGCAGGGAAGATGATGTTCTTGAGTCAGTTGGAACATGACCTCAGACTTTTGTATCTTTTTCCAGACAGAAGAAGGTGGAAGTGAGAATGTCTGGGGTGCGTGGGGTCCTTAATTATGCTGGCTGCTTTCCCGAGGCAGCGGGAAGTGTAGAGGCTGGTTTGTGTAATGGACTGGGCTTCGTTCACGATCCTTTGTAGTTTCTTGCAGTCTTGGACACAGCAGGAGCCATTTGAGCTGTGATACAAACAGAAAGGATGCTTTCTATGGTACATCTGTAAAAGTTGGTGAGAATTGTAGTGGACATGCCAAATTTCCTTCGCCACCCATTGATGCTCCAAAGCATCATTTTTGGTGCTAGTGGAAGCACCGGCAGCACCAAGGAATGGGTGCCAGTAGACATGTTTGCAAATATAGCCACTTTTGTAATGTAGGAAAGCCAATTTGTACGCAGCGAACTCCGCCAAACAGCAATGTTAATGACCAGACCATGTTTTTATGATGTTGATTGAGGAGTTAACATTGATTGGCCAGAACATCAGAGATAACTCCCCTATTCTTCTTCAAAATAATGCCATGAGGTCTTTTACAGCCATCCGAGAAAACATACAGAGCCTCAGTTTAACATCTGGTTCAAAAGGCAGGGCTTTCAACAGTTCAGCATTCTCTTCATACTGCGCTGAGTGTCAGCCTTAATTTTTGTGCCTGAGTCCTAAAATGGAACTTGAATACATACCCTGCTAACTCAAGAGGTGACAGTAGTACCAAGTGAGCCACAGCTAACACATAAGGAGACGATTCAGCCTAGCCCACTGGCACCAATTCTTCTAAATAGTCTCGTCTCAAGTTCCCCTTTTTTCTTCTTTCTTTTTACAGAAAACATTTACTTGAGTGCTACAAAGCATCATTTTTGTTGCTAGTGGAAGCACTGGCAGCACCAAGGAATGGGCCAGGAGCTTGCTGTTGCTCGGTTTATCAAGTTTTTCTCATTGCTGATTCTAGCCCAGCTTTGTATGGTCATCGCAATGAGCTACTAGTGGGAATGCCTGATGTTGAAGAATTCTTGCGCAAGACAAAGAGGCTGGTAGCAGAATGAAACAAAAGCATCAGGTTAGAGCTGGAGCCAAAGCTATAGAGCCAGAGTTGGTTCCCTGTCGAACAATCGAACAATCCAGTCAGTTCCATTCTCCACTCTAATTCACAGCAAGTTTACTTCCCTCTACTGTCAATCCAATTTCATTTAAAAATAATTAATCATCTTCCAGCTTCTACCACCCTTGTAAGTGGCAAATTCCAGGTCATTATCTCTTGTTGCATAACAAGGGATTTGTTGGATTCAATGGTTGCAGGTTATACTGTAGTTTAAAATGTAGGAATACTGTAGTTTAAAATGTTTTTGTTTTGTTTGCATTAGTGATGTTTTTCTTCTTCTCATTGAGACCACTTGCAGAACGCATTTTTATTAAGGGAAACAGGACAAACAAAGGTACCACTATCTTAATCTATAAAAGCAATTAACTTCATCTTGTAACATCTTTAGGGTGGGTTCTACCAGAAAAATTCTAAGTGTCGAATTCACGTAAACACTGGAGCAAGTCCCACTCCTTCTTTCAGCGAGAGTTTCAAAATGAATCTCCCACATTCTGTGATGCACAGAATCACGCTGAAAAGCTGGGGCAGGGGCCTAATTCCGCTAGAGAGACTGGCAGTATAGCACTGAGTGGGCCACTGTGCAAGCGCTGATCTGTCGGCGCATGCACAGTAGCCCCGCTCTGTCAGCCTCCTCAATCACTGGCCACCCCTGTGACCCCGCAACGCTGCCCCTCTGATCCCTCCCACCCCCCCAATCGCTGGCCTCCCAGACATGTCCAGGCCAGCCCGACCTGACCCCCCTCCCCCCACCATCACCCCCACAGCCTGCCTCAATTCCCCCCTTCTCTCTGCCCCCGGTAGTCCTGATCCCCCTCGCAACTGGCAGCCCTGACTATGCCCCCAGCAGGCTGAATCACTCCCCCACCCCGATCGCTGTCCTTCCTCCCTCCCTCTGCCCACGATCCCAAATGCAGAGTGGCGGTGGCACCGCCCCCAGAGGCCCTACCCCATTAGGCCCCACCCCCCCTTGGCATTGCCTGATGCCCGGTGGGCAGTGCCAAGGTGCCACTAGGCATTGCCACTTTCCCCCTTAGGCAGTGCCAAGAGGCCAGGCTGGCAATGCCAAGCTGGCAATGCCCAAATGGTACCTCTCCTTACCCCTGACCTCCTAGGTAGCCTCCTTGGCCCCCTTCAATCCAGCGGGGTCAGGCTGCCAGTTCCCCACTAGCGGGGAGCTGTTGCAAACCCCGCTGGAGTGACACACTTCTTGTGGGGAGGGGAGATGCTAGGGAACCCGGAGACTTCAGTCCTAGGCCCGCTAACGGGATGCAAATCCCGATTTAAATAATTTGTTCAGCTCCACGCTGATTTCTGGCCCAGAGCTGACGACACTGGAAATCTGCGGGCTGGAGACGCGCGGAGGCCATGGTGCCCAGCGGTAAGCCCCTTTAATCTTTTTTGAGCGTCAAGGTGGCTAGAGATTTTTTCACAATTATGTCTTCCATAATACAACTTTTCTTTATATACATTATTTAGTATCTGTTTGCAGCTTACTTATCTTTATCTACTGCATTTCCGTAAAATGTTTGTTGTGTTTGCCTCTTGCCAGTTCATCAGTATCCAAAAACAAATGATTCTGTTGTTGGGACTTTATTACGAGGCCACAGACTCATTCCACTGAAGTCAATGGGTGGAATTTTCCAGTCCGTCCCATGGCAGGTCACAACTCCCACCAGAGGTTGGCATGAAACCAACTGCATCCCACTAATGTGATGCAGCTGAAGGTTTGACCAGAATTACTCCCCCATGTCTGATCATCTGTGATGCCAGTGGAAAATTATACCAGCCCACACCTGGACCAACATGTGTGTCAGGGATGAAGGGGCATTGAAGATTCATGGTGGATTGGTGGGGATGGAAGAATGAGGGTGGGCATGTCTACCATTACAGGGATGCTTGGGAAGGATGAGGACTTCTGCATTCAACGGGATGGAAGGTAATTGGGGGTTTGAAGGATGATAGTGGGGAGGGCCCAAGTGATTCCTGGCATTGGTGGTTCAATGGTTATGGCATGTCAGCATTTTTCTTAAAAAGACCTGGAGCAGCTCACAGAAATGAGAATAAGATGGAGGCCACCAGCAACCAGACACTGGGACACTATGTGCAGCAGTGGCTGGGTGGAGCATCAACCATGTGGATATTCTCTGCACAGCAGCATCCAGGAGATGGCTGTTCTTGCTGCAGCAACTTCTTCAAGGGTTTGGATCTTCAATCAATGACTTTTTTCAGGGTTTGAATCTTCAAGTTGCAGGTAGAAGGCTGCAGGAGGTACTGCTGGGAAGTGGGAGTCTGTGCTAGGGGAGGCGTGGTGGGGGAATGGGGGTGGGGAGGGGTGTGGGGGGAGGAGGAATGAAGAGGTCGGACGGGTGTGCAGGTCTACAGATGTCCAAATATGTGCAAGGTAGGTGCATTGGTTATGCTAAGTGTGTGGGATTACAGGGATAGGACAGGGGAGAGGGCCTGAGTGCAGACTCAATGGGCTGAATGGCCTCTTCTACACTGTAGGGATTCTATACTAGAGAGGTGTGGGGCAAGTTGGGGGTGCTCGGGAAAAGAGGGAGATTCAGACAGGGTTTTGCAATGGGTGAGCTGGTACGGAGCGGGAGGGTGGAAAGATCTGTATTGTGTTGCGAGTGGGAGCAGACCTGTGCAGGTGTGAAGGGGCATTGCAAAGTTATGGACGGGAATTGGGGGGGGGATGGAGAAAGGGGTTTGGCGGGATGGGTCAGTGGAGTCAATGGAGGATCCCTGGGCGGCATACTCAGGCCACTGGTGATAGGAGGGGTTGGTGATGGTTAAAGGGGGCAGTGGGAGTCATAAGGTGGGAGAGTGAGGGTGGAACAATGTCTTGTGAAGGAGCCCCAAAGATCATGGATTTGAGGGTTTGGAAGGTTGAGGGCAGACATATCGATCGTTACAGATATTCTCGGGAAGGAATAGACCTCTACATTTAATGGGACAGAAGGTAATTGGGGAGGGTTGAAGGGTGATGATAGGGAGCTTGTAAGTGATTCCTGACGGGGGTGAGGGGGGCAAGGATAATGGTTATGGCGAGTGATCTCAAATTTTACTACCACCAAGGCTGGTTGAGACTACGCAAAGCCTTGTGGTGGAGATCTTGAGATGCTACATATGAGTTGAGTCATTGGGGTGGGCAGAGATGCAGGTCATCTCAATGGGACAACTGAAGGGAAACCCCAGAATTTGGTTTTTACAATGCTTAAGACACTGGGACAGATGAGCATGTGAAGGCAACAGCTCAGCGCGCATGGAAGACTTTTTGCACAAGACTCATAAAGGTCCTGGCTTTGCCTCCTTGCAGATCCCTGATTCAAGGGGGACATGGAATGTCCATTGTGAGATAATGTGGAGGTGAAGGCACATAAAAGCTTCAGGACTATCACAACTAAACCACATCAGACATGATTAAAGTGCGTGAACTAGGCTTACAAAAGTTTGATATGTATAACAATCATAATGCATCCAGAAAACCATGTGTAAATTCAGAACTTCATAACTTTTCTTGCCCTACTACTTCTTCCAAGTTCTCCCGTCATCCCCAGCTGGGGTGGAGGCAACCACTGGCCTTGTTTCCTTGATGACCTTGGCAGCCACCTTCTGCACACACGAGGCCTGGAGGGCCACAGTTTATTTGACTGTCCTTCGGTGCGACAGCTGCTCCCTCTGTGGTCACAGAGGACAAGACCGAAGTGTTCACAGGCAAAGAGTATGTAGAAGGACTTGACACCCTCAGAGTCCTGAGTGGAGGCCCCAGTGGTGTCCAACTGCTGCTCCTCCTTTTGATTTTACTTATTGTCATATCTATTGGGATGCTGTTAAAAGTATTGTTTCTTGCCCGTTATACAGAAAAGAAATACTGTTCTTTGAGTACAAAGGGGAGAAGGAAAGGAGAGAGTGCAGAATATAGTGTTGCAGTTACAGGTAGGGTGAAGAGAAAGATCAGCTTAATATGAAGTAGGTCCATTCAAAAGTCTGATGGCAGCAGGAAAGAAGCTGTTTTGATTCAATTGTAGAGTCATGGAGGTTTACAGGAAACAGGCCCTTCGGGCCAACTTGTCCATACTACCCAATTTTTACCACTAAGCTAGTCCCAATTGCCTGCATTTGGCCCATATCCCTCTATACCCATCTTACCCATATAACTGTCTAAATGCTTTTCAAATGACAAAATTGTACCCATCTCTACTACTGCCTCTGACAGCTCATTCCAGGCACTCATCACCCTCTGAGTGAAAAAAATTGCCCCTCTGGACCCTTTTGTATCTCTCCCATCTCACCTTAAACCTATGCCCTCTAGTTTTAGACTCCCCTACATTTGGGAAAAGATGTTGACTATCTACCTTATCTACGTCCCTCATTATTTTATAGACTTCTATAAGATCACTCCTAAGCTATCTATGCTTGGTACGCAACGTCAAACTTTTGTATCTTTTTCCCAATGGAAGAAGGTGGAAAGCATTAGGACTGGGGTATGTGGAATCCTTGATTATGCTGGCTGCTTTTCCAAGGCAGCGGGAAGTGTAGACGGAGTCAATGGATGGGAGGCTGGTTTACCTGAGAGACTGGGCTGCGTTCACACTTTTGGGTGCCTGGATGTCCCTGCTTGACTCCTTAAGGGGAAGTTGGAGGGAGGTCAAAGTGCCTCTTCCTTCTCTCACCTAGCCACTGCAATGGAGTGCAGGTCTGGCTGCACCTCCAGCGGAATCTGATGGTCCAGGTTCACTAAACAGTCCGCCACCCTTCCCATGGAGACCTCAATCCATGCAGGTCAGCACTACCTCATCAGCCAGCTGGCAGACGGACTCCTCCACCTTGCATGCCACCCTGTTGAAGGCCTCTGACATCTCTGTCTGATTTTCTCCTGTTTCTTGCTGCTCCTTCAGCATCTCTTGGAAGGTCAATTCCAAAGACCCATCAGTGGACTCGAACTTCATAGATGCCTCTCCCCCAGCAGTCCTCCAAATGCTGGTTAGCTTGGGTGATTCTTATTCCTTCTTCTTATAGACACGTGTCTGTGTAGTGACACCAGAATATGAGATCCTTCCTAACCTGGAATGAATATCTATCGAGGTGCATGTCTCCGGGCTGGTGGAAGGTACAGAAGTCTGCTGCAATGCTTCTACATGTGCATTTTGTTCATGTAGAACAATGATGTCCTCGCTCTTGACTGGGCTTGTGTTGGGGCTAGACAGGGCTCAGTCTCAGGCCTTTCCTCTTCCTGGTGGCACTTATAAGCAAGAGAGCAGAGTGAGTGACTGCATGAGCTGCCTCCAACATGGAGGCACCGTTGATCCTGGAGTTTCTATGACATGCATGGATCCTTACTGGATGGAGATGGCGGCTGCAAGCCAATCTCTCCATCATTGATGGATCTGTCCCACTGCACCCAGCTGAGTTGCCCATTCGTCAAAGTCAGTCAGTTCTTTCCATTGTGGCCAACCCCCGCCCATCTTCTCACTCTCTCTACGATTATGGCTTAACCTCTCCTGCACAAAGGGAGAAGATTGGGTTGAGAGCAGTTGGGTTTCATGTATCTTTCTGAGAACATTAGAGTATAAGATTTTGTAACTTGTGTTATCCTTCTAAGTCTGTATATATGTGTAAAGGAACAGTTTGAATGAAGGAGTACTGCATTATAGTTAATAATTTCTTGTTTAATTAACGTTATATTGTTTTGTTAAAAGTTAATCGGCAGTCCTGTGGCTCTCTTTGTCCATGTCTAAACAAAAAATAAAAGTTGGGTTCCATCGAGCCAGGTTCCACTCTGGGACTTAACTGCCCAGTGGTAACATCAGCTGGGATTGTAACAATTCATATATTTGTATGTACTTCAAAACTACCAAAGTGAATTTCCTGAGACAAATGCTTTTGAAAAAGTTAACAAAATTTAATGCCTCTACAAATTCCCATTCTTTGCTTTCCTCAACGAAATTACAAAGAGTAAAGACTTGGCTAATGCAAGATCTGTTCTTAAAAAACAAACTTATTTTTCTGTTAGTCTCTCATTGAAGGATGTTCTCGCAGATAATCATACAGAAGAGTTTCCAGGGACGTAGAGTAACATAATATCACACTAGCTGTTACAATCATTTCTGTCTCCTTCTTTGGAAAGCTTGACAATTATTTCTTTGTCCAAACCTTAATGTTCCTTCTATTTCCCACAATAAATTACATAGATGTAAGAAGGTAGTCCAGCTTTCATCATCACCCGTACTTCCAAACAGATGTGATCCCCTCTAGGTTATGTTCATTAAAGAAACCTTTCAGTAAAGTTAAGCCCACAACTACAGAACCAGTGAGTTTAGCTTTGGTGGTGGGGAAACTTCTAAAAACAATAATCCAGGACAAAATTAATAGTGACATGGAGGTTAATGAAGAAAGGTCAGCATGGATTTCTTGAGGGAAAATTGTGTTTAACTAACTTGCTGGAGCTTCTTGAAAAGGTATTGGAGAGGGTTGACGAGGACAATGCTTTGATGTTGTGTACAAGGACTTCCAAAAGGCTTTTGATACAGTGGTTGAGTGACAGGAAACAGAGGATAGCAGTTAACGGATGTTTCTCGGGATGGACAAAGGATGTATTGGAGTTCCCCAGATGTCAGTGTTGGGATCTTGCTTTTCCTGATGTATATTGACCCAGACCTTAGTGTACTGGGCACAATTTCAAAGTTTGTGAATGATATGAAACTTGGAAGCATTATGAACAATGAGAAGGATAGTGTAGAATTTGAAATGGCATAAACAATTTGGTGGAATGGGCAGACAGATGGCAGATCAAGTTCAGTGCAGAGAAATGTGAAGTGTTTTACTTTGCTAGGAAGAACATGGAGAAACAATATAAAATAAAGGGTTCAATTCTAAATGTAGTTAAGAAGCAGAGGAACCTGGTTATATCTGTGCATAAATCATTTAAGGTGGAAGAACAGATTGAGAATATGGTTAATAAAGCATGAAGTATCCAAGGCTTTATTAATAGGGGTATGGAGTACTAGAACAAAGAGGTTTTGTTGAACTTGTATAAGACACTAGTTCAGCATCAGCTGGAGCATTGTGTCCAGTTCTGGGAACGGCACTTTAGGAAGAATGAGAAGATATTAGAAAAAGTATAAAAAAGATTCAACGGAATGGTTTTAGGAATGAAGACTTCAGTTGTAAAGATAGATTGGAGAAGTTAGGACTGTTTTCCCTGGTTTTCTGAAAGGAGGTCGTGTTTAACTAACTTGATTGAGTTTTTCGAGGAAGTGACGAAGATGATTGATGAGGGTCAGGCAGTGGATGTTATCTACATGGACTTTAGTAAGGCCTTTGACAAAGTCCCTCATGGCAGACTGGTGCAGAAGGTGAAGTCGCAGGGGATCAGAGGTGAGCTGGCAAGGTGGATACAGAACTGGCTCGGTCACAGAAGACAGAGGGTAGCAGTGGTAGGGTGCGTTTCTGAATGGACGGCTGTGGCAAGTGGCATTCCTCAGGGATCAGTGCTGGGACCTTTGCTGTTTGTAATATATATATATAAATGATTTGGAGGAAAATGTAACTGGTTTGATTAATAAGTCTGCAGATGACACAAAGGTTGGTGGATTTGCAGATAGCGATGAGGACCATCAGAGGATACAGCAGGATAGAGATCGGTTGGAGAATTGGGCGGAGAGAAGGCAGATGGAATTTTATCCGGACAAATGAGAGGTAATGCATTTTGGAAGATCTAATACAGATAGGAAATATACAGTAAATGGCAGAACCCTTAAGAGTATTGATAGGCAGAGGGATCTGGGTGTACAGGTACACAGGTCACTGAAAGTGGCAATGCAGGTGGAGAAGGTAGTCAAGAAGGCATACGGCATGCTTGCCTTCATTGGCCGGGGCATTGAGTTTTTAAAATTGGCAAGTCATGTTGCAACTATGTAGAGCCTTAGTTAGGCCGCACTTGGAATATAGTGTTCAATTCTGGTCGCCACACTACCAGAAGGATGTAGAGGTTTTGGAGAGGATACAGAAAAGATTTACCAGGATGTTGCCTGGTATGGAGAGCATTAGCTATGAGGAGAGGTTGGAGAAGCTTGGTTCGTTCTCACTGGAACGACGGAGGTTGAGGGGCGACCTGATAGAAGTCTACAAGGTTATGATGGGCATGGACAGAGTGGATAGTTAGATGCTTTTTCCCAGGGGTGAAGAGTCAATTACTAGAGGGCATAGGTTTAAGCAAGGTTTAAAAGGAGATGTATGAGGCAAGTTTTTTACCCAGAGGGTGGTGGGTGCCTGGAACTCGCTGCCAGGGGAGATAGTGGAAGCAGATACGATAGTGACTTTTAAGGGGCGTCTTGACAAATACATGAATAGGATGGGAATGGTGGGATATGGTCCCCGGAAAGGTAGGGGGTTTTAGTTCAGTCGGGCAGCATGGTTGGTGCAGGCTTGGAGGGCTGAAAGGCCTGTTCCTGTGCTGTAATTTTCTTCATTCTAAAAGAGACTGAGAGGAGATTTGATTGAGGTATTCAAAATCATGAGGACACAGTAGATAGGGAAAAGTTGTTTTCACACATGAAATGGTCGAGAACGAGAGGGCACAAATTTAAAATAATTGATTAATGTAACACAGCAATATGAGAATCACAGAATCACAAAACATTTGCAGACAGCAAGTAGTTGTCTGGAATACACTGCCTGACTCTGGTGGAGGAATGTTCAATTGAAGCATTCAAAACAGAATTAGATTGTTAGCTGAAAAGGAAGAATGTGCAGGGGTGAAGGTGAGAGAATGGCACCATAGGACTTGCTCGTTCACAAAGCCAGTGTGGACATGATGAGACAAATGGCCTTCTTCTTCACTGTAACAACTCTGAGTTAAAGTCAATCCTCTTGTCTAGAGGTGGCATGTTGAAGATTTTGTCCACCTCCTCTTTATATTTTCTGATTTGGTGACAAGCAAACCATACTTGTTTTTGACAAGACCGTCACTGGAAACATATTGTGATTGATGTTATGCTGAGAAATACACCCTGCAAATTTGGCATGGATCAGTGGATACATCAGGATCTTAGACTTTGCAGATGACACCTGCCTCATTGATACAAATATAGGAAATGTGTAAAGGATGATAAATGAGCTTGCAGACACAGCTAGAAAAGTTGGATTATATATTAATGGTGCAAAAACACAGGTCATGAAAGATAACGTTGACTCTGATTAAAGAATAAGCCTAAAAGATGAACAACAGCAAACTGTGCATTATTTTGCCAACTGTTAATAACAGTGTGGTGCAACATGATAGAGCTTGTATATCTGATATCAAAACTCACCTGGAAAACCTCGTGGCAATTTTTAGACACTTAAATCATCCAGAAATTAAATATAATTAGTGAGAGAGAGAAAGTCAAAAAATGTTGAGAGCAATGTGTTGGTTACGCTCCTAATTTGGATGATAAATGTAACAGTCCAACAAAGCTCAATATAGATGCTGCAATGGCTGTTTAATATCAGGTGATTTAACAAAGTGACAAATGCAAGTGTATATCAGAGTGCACAGGAGTCAGCCATGCCAGAGATGCTGAATTTTCCCATAGGTTTCAGGACCCTGAAGTCGGGACCAAATTGAAGTCTTCTTCTAAAGAAAAAGCTGGACAGGCTGGGCCTGTATCCACAGGAGTTTAGAAGATTGTACAATGATTTTATTGAAACATACAAGATCCCGAGGGGACTTGGCAGGGTGGATGCTGAAAGAGTATTTCCCCATATTGAAGAGAGTACAACTAGGGGACAGTTTAAAAATAAGGGGCTTCCCATTTAAGACAGAGATGAGAAGAATATTTTTCTCAGAGGAATCTTTGGCACACGTAAGTAGGTTCTTGACTTACAAGGGAGTCACAGGTTATTAGGGACAAGAGAAATGTTGAGTTGAGGCCACAATCGGGTCAGCCATGATCTTATTGAATAATGGAGCAGCTAAAGGGGCTAAGTGGCTTATTCCTATTCCAAAATCTTATGCTCATAAATCCTGAACTTACACTTGCCAGCAGAGGGACTACCAAAGAGATATTCCTGGGGGTGGCCTTCAAAAATCTCGATAGCCCCACAGGAAAAGGTGAGTGGTGCTGAGGAAGGTAGAAGATTGAGTGGGTGCCATGAGGCATCAGCTTGAAATAAAAATTTAAAGGAGTCAAGCAGATCGCTCACTGGGCCATTAGGGCCTGCCTCCCTTACCCGCCACTGGAAAATGGCCCAGGGCCAGAAAAATGAGATGACTGAACTAAACTGGTCACATTCTGAAGATGCACGATAGAAAGATTGCTAAGAAAAAATGGAAATGGATGTCATAAGGGAAAAAAGCTAGAAGTCAACTGAGGGGATTTCTGTGCACCTGAAGTGTGCTGAAACTTTGCTTGCCTCAGGAATGCATGGTATCAATTAATTATTATCTTGTGCACTTCATGGAATAGTGATGATGGCAATGGCGATGACCATGACTGCAATGTTACAATGCAATTGGAATTTTAGCACTAACCTTGGATATCTGGTGACTTTTCAGAAAATGTGGTTTTTAACAAATCCACTTTATCTGTCAGATTCTGTAAGACGGGTAACTCCATCCTCTCAAAAGGCGAGTCGATACTGGAAACAGAGTGAATGACCTTTTGAGGATGTCTGAGAATCATAAATTCAGAGCAAATCTCAATCTTGGACACAGGTGGGACAGAGTAGAGGCAACTATATTTGCCTGGTTTATTTAGTATCTTTCATGACTTCAGGACCTCAATAAAGTATTTTTAAGTATGATCTCTGTTGTAACGTAGGAAATGTGGCAGATAATTTGTCCAACACCACCTCCCACCAACATCAATATGTCAATGACCAGATTAACTTTTTTTCTGTGTGATGTTGATTGGCCAGGACACCAGGGGTAACTCACCTGCTATGAAAGCAAAATATTGTGGGTGCGGGAAATCTGAAATAAAAACAGGAAATGCGATGAATATTCAGCACCTCTGGCTGAATCTGTGGAAAGATTTAAAAGACTGTGCGGTGATCTTATTGAAACTTATAAGATCCCAAGGGGATTTGGCAGGGTGGATGCCAAACGGATGTTTCCTCTTGTAGAAGAGACTAGAACTAGGAGATAGTTTTAAAAAATGGGGTGAGATCACCATGTAATCTTCTAAACTCTCCACAGATTCTGCCAGACTTGCTGAGTATTTCTAGCATTTTCTGTTTTTATTTTAGATTTGGAAACCTGTGGCCTTTCATAAGAACTGATAAATTTCCAACATTTTCTGTTTTTATAACTCGCCCTGAATTTTCTTTGACATGAGTTTTTCGGGGAAGTGACGAAGATGATTGATGAGGGTAGGGCAATGGATGTTGTCTACATGGACTTCAATAAGGCCTTTGACAAGGTTCCTCATGGCAGACTGGTGTAGAAGGTGAAGTCGCATGGGATCAGAGGTCAGCTGGCAAGGTGGATACAAAACTGGCTCGGTCAAAGAATGATGTTGAGATGCCGGCGTTGGACTGCTACCAAATAAACCTGTTGGACTTTAACCTGGTGTTGTTAAACTTCTTACTCGGTCAAAGAAGACAGAGGGTAGCAGTAGATGAGTGGGTTTCTGAATGGAGGGCTGTGACAAGTGGCATTCCTCAGGGATCAGTGCTGGGACCTTTGCTGTTTGTAATATATATAAATGATTTGGAGGAAAATGTAACTGTGATTAGTAAGTTTGCAGATGACACAAAGGTTGGTGGATTTGCGGATAGCGATGAAAACCATCAGAGGATACAGCAGGATATAGATCGGTTGGAGAATTGGGCGGAGAGATGGGAAATGGAGTTTAATCCGGACAAATGTGAGGTAATGCATTTTGGAAGGTCTAATACGGATAGGAAATATACAGTAAATGGCAGAACCCTTAAGAGTATTGATAGGCAAAGGGACCTGGGTGTACAGGTACACAGGTCACTGAAAGTGGCAACGCAGTTGGAGAAGGTAGTCAAGAAGGCATACGATATGCTTGCCTTCATCAGCCAGGGCATTGAATTTAAAAATTGGCAAGTCATGTTGCAGCTTTATAGAACCTTAGTTAGGCCGCACTTGGAATATAGTGTTCAATTCTGGTCACCACACTACCAGAAAGATGTGGAGGCTTTGGAAAGGGACAGAAGAGATTTACCAGGATATTGTCTGGTATGGAGGGCATTAGATATGAAGAGAGGTTGGAGAAACTTGGTTTGTTCTCACTGTAACGACGGAGGTTGAGGGGCAACCTGATAGAAGTCTACAAGATTATGAGAGGCATGGACAGAGTGGATAGTCAGAAGCTTTTTCCCAGGCTGGCACAGGTTTAAGGTGCGAGGAACAAGGTTTAAAGGAGATGTACGAGGCAGATTTTTTTACACAGAGGGTGGTGGGTGCCTGGAACTCACTGCCAGGGAAGATAATGGAAGCGGATACGGTAGTGACTTTTAAGGGGCATCTTGACAAATACATGAATAGGATGGGAATAGAGGGATATGGTCCCCGGAAGGGTAGGAGGTTTTAGGTAAGTCGGGCAGCATGGTCAGTGCAGACTTGGAGGGCCGAAGGGCCTGTTCCTGTGCTGTAATTTTCTTTTTTCTTTGTTCTTCATGGTGCCATGGGATCTTCTGACTTTAACCACTAGCCCCAAACCATGAAGATGCTTGAGGAGGACGGTGGGAAATGATGATGAAGATGGATTAGATGACGATGAAGATGGTGAGAGAGGCTCACCACTTCTTGGGTGCAGCATCTTGCTCCATCACTGCACCATACTCAGAATTGGTAGGTGAGGATCGAGCAGGGTGGGTAGAAAGAAAAGATGCTGATGGAGATGAGGGAGAAAAGATGCTGATGGAAATAAGGGAGAAATGATGACAAATGGCCTCCTTCTGCACTGTAGTGGTTCTATGATTCTATGACAGTGGGAAGGGTTGACTTGCGGTTGAGGGAAGAATGATGATGGTGAAGGAGGGATGAAGATGAGGATGTGGAAGGGATGAAGATGATGAGGATGAGGGAGGGATGCTTTGAGGGAAAGGTTTAAAATGACGAGTGGGCTGACGAATTGATAGTGAGCTGACGAATGGCAGATGGAGTTTAATTTAGACAGATGCGAGGTGATGCATTTTGGTAGATTGAACCAGGGCAGGACTTACTCAGTTAATGGTAGGGCGTTGGGGAGAGTTACAGAACAAAGATCTAGGGGTACACGTTCATAGCTCCTTGAAAGTGGAGTCACAGGTGGACATGCTTGGTTTCATTGGTCAGAACATTGAATACAGGAGTTGGAATGCCTTGTTGAAGTTGTACAAGACATTGATAAGGTCACACTTGGAATACTGTGTGCAATTCTGGTCACCCTATTATAGAAAGGATATTATTAAACTAGAAAGAGTGCAGAAAAGATTTACTAGGATGCTACTGGGACTTGATGGATTGAGTTATAAGGAGAGGCTGGATAGACTTTTTTCTCTGGAGCATAGGAGGCTGAGGGGTGATCTTATAGAGGTCTATAAAATAATGAGGGGTACAGATCAGCTAGATAGTCAATATATTTTCCCATAGGGAAGTCTAAAACTAGAGGGCATAGGTTTAAGGTGAGAGGGGAGAGATACAAAAGTGTCCAGAGGGGCAATTTTTTCACACAGAGGGTGGTGAGTGTCTGGAACAAGCTGCCAAAGGTAGTAGTAGAGGCGGGTACAATTTTGTCTTTTAAAAAGCATTTAGTTACATGGGTACGATGGGTATAGAGGGATATGGGCCAAATGCGGGCAATTGGGATTAGCTTAGGGGTTTTAAAAAAAAGGGCAGCATGGACAAGTTGGGCCGAAGGGCCTGTATCCATGCTGTATACCTCTATGACGATACTGAAGAGGAGCAAACAAGCGGCAGCATTCCAGCACAGTGATTAGCACTGCTGCCTCACAGCGCCAGGGACCCATGCTCAATTCCTGGCTTGGGTCACTATCTGTGTGAAGTTTGCACATTCTCCCCGTGTCTGCATGGGTTTCCTCTCGGTGTTCCGGTTTCCTCCCACAGTCCAAAAGACGTGCTGGTTAGGTGCATTGGCCATGCTAAATTCTCCCTCCGTGTACCCGAACAGGTGCCGGAGTGTGGCAACGAGGGGATTTTCACAGTAACTTAATTGCAGTGTTAATGTAAGCCTACTTGTGACACTAATAAATAAACTTTTAACTTTAGGGAGCAGGATATTTTGGACCTGGTAATGAGTTATGAGACAAGATTAATCAATATGCTCATTGTAAATGAGCTAGGCAACAATGATCATAACATGTTAGAATTTCATGGTCAATTTGAAGGGAGAAGACTGAGTCTAAGACCAGTGTTTTATATCTGAATAAAAGTCATTATAAGGAGATGAAAAAAATCTTGCTAAAACAGTATAAGTACAGTGATAGGCTTTTAAGGAGATACTTAACAACTCTCAGCAAAGACTTATCCAAGTGAGAAAGAAAGGCTCTTTGAGAAGGAAGCCTCATCCATGGCTGAATAACAAAGTTAAGGATAGCATCAAACTGAATGAAACGCTGTACAAATCTTCAAAGATTAGTGGTAGGACAGAAGATTGGTTAAATTTAAGAACCAGCAAAGAATTACTAAAATAAAATAAAGAGGGAGAAAGAAGCAAATGAGAGAAAACAAGCTAGTACTATAAAAGCAGATAGTATTGAAATAGGAAAAGATAGTGTTGATCCTCTAGAGTGTGAGTTTGGGAATTGATAGTGGAAAACAAGGAAATAGCAGTGGCATTGAATAGGTATTTTATGTCTTTCTTCACTGTACAAGACATAAAATTTCCCAAGATACTTGAAAATCAGGCAGTGAACAGGAAGGAGAATCTTAATCACCATAACCATGGAAAAGGTGCTGGTGCTATTTCACCTAAAGGATGAGAAGTCCCTAGGATCAGTTGGCCTGCATCCTCGGGTCTTAAAAGAGGTGCTGCTGAGATAATAGTTGCATTGATTACAATTTTCCAAAATTCCGTAGGTTTTGGAAGGGTCCCAGTGGATTGGAAAGTAACTAATTTAACATCTTTATTCAAGAAAGAAGGGAGGTAAATTTATGGCAGCTAAATTTGCTGAGGGGAACAGATGACAAGGTGGAATTGAGACCACAGCCAGATCAGTCATAATTTTATTAAATGGAGGAGCAAGCTCGAAGGGCCGAGTGGCCTACTACAAAGTCCAATGTTCCTATGGATGAGGGAAGGATGCTGATGGGAGAAAGGATTAAGATAATGATGATGAAAGGGATGAGGGACGTCTACCGATGACAGGAGGGTTTATAATGATGATGCTGAAGGGGATGTTGTTGATGATAAGGAAGGAATAAGATGATCAGAGGGAAGGATGCTGTTGCTGATGGTCTGAGGATTTATAATCATGACCCAAGGTGATGAGGGAGGGATGCTGATGAGGGAGGGTTTACGGTGATGATGCTGAATGACATGAGGGATGCTGAGGAGCGGAGGTTTAAGATGATGATGCTGGAGGAGATGAGGGACGCTGATGAGGGGAGGATTTGTAATGATGATGCTGATGGAGATGAAGGATGCTGATGAGGGGAGAGTTTGTAATGAAGGTGCTGAAGAGAATGGGGGATGCTGCTGAGGGGAGGGTGTAAGATGATGATACTGAAGTGGATGAGGAATGTTGGTGAGGCGAGGGTTTGTAATGATGCTGAAGGGGATGAGGGATACTGATGAGGGGCAGGTTTAGAATGGTGCTAAAGAGGATGGGAATGCTGGTGGAGGAGGGTTTAAGATGATGCAGAAGGGGATAAGGGAGGAATGGTAATGAAGAGAGTGTTAATAATAATAATGCTAGAGAAGATGAGGGATGCTGATGGGGAGGAGATGAGGGAATAGTTTAAGATGAGATGATGAGGGGGGTTTAAGGTGAAGATGGGGATGAGGGATGTTAATGAGGGGAGCATTTAAGATGAAGATGGGGATGAGGAATGGGCTTAAGATGATGGGGATGAGGCGAGGGTTTAAGTTGATGAGGGATGGGTTTCAGGTGATAATGGGGATGAGGGGAGGTTCAAGATGATGATAGGGATGAGGGATGGATCGAGGATGATGAGGGATGGGTCAAGGATGATGAGGGATGGGTCTAGGATGATGAGGGATGGGTTTAAGATGGGGATGAGGGAAAGGTTTAAGTTGATGAGGAATGGGTTTAGGGTGATGATGCTGAGGGAGGGGTTTAAGATGAGGGATGGGTTTAAGATGATGAAGGGATGAGCCTAGGATGAGGGGAGGTTTAAGATGATGGGGATGGGTTTAAGGTGATGATGCTGAGGGATGGGTTTAAGACAAGGGATAGAATTAAGATGATAATGCCGACGTATGAGTTTAAGGTGATGATGTTGGGAATTGGAATGGGTTTAAGATAATGAAAGATGGGTTTAAGATGATTGGGATGGGTTTAAGGTGATGATGTTGGGATGAGGGGATGGGTTTAAGTTGATGAAGGATAGGTTTAAAATGATGATGGGGATGGGTTCAGGGTGATGATGGGTTTAATTTGATTTGATTTATTATTGTCACATGAAATCGCATACAGAGAAAAGTATTGTTTCTTGCGCGCTATACAGACAGAGCATACCATTCATAGAGAAGAAAATGAGAGAGTACAGAATGTAGTGTTACAGTCATAGCTAGGGTGTAGAGAAAGATCAACTTAATGCGAGGTAGGTCCATTCAAAAGTCTGATGGCAACAGGGAAGAAGCTGTTCTTGAGTCGGTTGGTATCTTTTTCCTGACAGAAGAAGGTGGAAGAGAGAATGTCCGGGGTACGTGGGGTCCTTAATTATGCTGGCTGCTTTTCCGAGGCAGCGGGAAGTGTAGACAGAGTCAATGGATGGGAGGCTGATTTGTGTGATGGACTGGGCTTCATTCACAACCCTTTGTAGTTTTTTGCGGTGCAGGAGCCATACCAGGCTGTGATACAACCAGAAATGATGCTTTCTATGGTGCATGTATGAAAGTTGGTGAGAATCGTAGCGGATATGCCAAATTTCCTCCGCCTCCTGAGAAAGTAGAGGCGTTGGTGGGCTTTCTTAACTATAGCACTGGCATGGAGGGACCAGGACAGGTTGGTGGTGATCTGGATGAGGGGAGTATTTAAGATGGTAACGAAGGGGATGAGTTTGAGGTGACGATGGGGATGGGTTTAAGATGAGGGATGGATTTAAGATGAAGATGAGGGAGGAGGAATGGATTTAAGGTGATGATCAGGATGAGGGGATGGGTTTGAGGTGATGATGTTGGGTTTAGGAATGGGTTTAAGGTGATGATGAAGGGGACGAAGGGGATGGGTTTAAGATGATGATGCTGGGTTTAGGGATGGGTTTAAGGTGATGATGAAGGGGGTGAGGGGATGGGTTTAAGGTGATGATGCTGGGTTTAGGGATGGGTTTGAGGTGATGAAGGGGGTGAGGGGATGGGTTTAAGGTGATGATGCTGGGTTTAGGGATGGGTTTGAGGTGATGAAGGGGGTGAGGGGATGGGTTTAAGATGATGATGCTGGGTTTAGGGATGGGTTTAAGGTGATGATGAAGGGGGTGAGGGGATGGGTTTAAGGTGATGATGCTGGGTTTAGGGATGGGTTTGAGGTGATAGAAACATAGACATAGAAACCTACAGTGCAGAAGGAGGCCATTCGGCCCATCGAGTCTGCACCAACCACAATCCCACCCAGGCCCTACCCCCATATATTTTACCCGCTAATCCCTCCAACCTACACATCCCAGGACTCTAAGGGGCAATTTTTAACCTGGCCAATCAACCTAACCCGCACATCTTTGGACTGTGGGAGGAAACCGGAGCACCCGGAGGAAACCCACGCAGACACGAGGAGAATGTGCAAACTCCACACAGACAGTGACCCGAGCCGGGAATCGAACCCAGGACCCTGGAGCTGTGAAGCAGCAGTGCTAACCACTGTGCTACCGTGCCGGTGATGAAGGGGGTGAGGGGATGGGTTTAAGGTGATGATGCTGGGTTTAGGGATGGGTTTGAGGTGATGATGAAGGGGGTGAGGGGATGGGTTTAAGGTGATGATGCTGGGTTTAGGGATGGGTTTAAGGTGATGATGAAGGGGGTGAGGGGATGGGTTTAAGGTGATGATGCTGGGTTTAGGGATGGGTTTAAGGTGATGATGAAGGGGGTGAGGGAATGGGTTTAAGGTGATGATGCTGGGTTTAGGGATGGGTTTGAGGTGATGATGGAGGGGGTGAGGGGATGGGTTTAAGGTGATGATGCTGGGTTTAGGGATGGGTTTAAGGTGATGATGAAGGGGGTGAGGGGATGGGTTTAAGGTGATGATGCTGGGTTTAGGGATGGGTTTGAGGTGATGATGAAGGGGGTGAGGGGATGGGTTTAAGGTGATGATGCTGGGTTTAGGGATGGGTTTGAGGTGATGATGAAGGGGGTGAGGGGATGGGTTTAAGGTGATGATGCTGGGTTTAGGGATGGGTTTAAGGTGGTGATGTTGGGTTTAGGGATGGGTTTAAGGTGATGATGAAGGGGGTGCTGATGATGCTGAAGGAGTGGCTCCCGCCCTCCCTCCGTCGCTGCGCAGCCGGGTCTCAGACGCGGACAGAATAGCGAGCGGGACGTACAAGCGGAGCGATGGCGGGCAAGACGGATAATCACAAAACTTCCGATTTTTATCGGAATGAGGTAAGAACAAACAGAACCTTTCTTATTAAATGTAATTTGTTAAAACAAAAAGGGAGAGGGGGCTGATTAAAGGACAAGATTCCCCCCCCCCCCAAATCTCCCGCGTGCGCACACATCCTCTCAAATCTCGAAATCATTATTTTTTATTGTTGCTGCCCTTTAAATCCTCCCTCCGGGATAAATCCTCCCTGTCGGACCAATCCCGGATTGCTGGCGGCGGGAATACAGTCAGCCCAGTGTGGGAATGAAGCGGGGAAGATGCCTTTCCTCCCGCCTTCATCCCGGGGGGGGGGGGGGGCGGGTAGAGAGAGATTCACCGTGAAAAAATATTTTTTAAAGAACCAACACAAAGACCCCAAAACCGCTCCCAAAAAATAACCGTGGAGTTTATATAAATATTAAAATATATAAGATTAGATCCAGAGAGACGAACGTTACTTACGGTTTATTTTAAATGTTGAGAGGATTCTGATGGGGGGGGTGACGGTTGGTGGGGAGCTCGGCACGTGCCCCTGTGGGGGGGGGGGGGGACCCGGTGAATGAGAATGGAAGTCTCGTTTAAATCGGCTTTTTTAAATGGAAATGGAGCCGGATTTTTTTTTAAACCTTTTCTCCTTCCTCTCTGTCGCAGTTACTCTATCTGTCCCTCTCTCTATCTATCTCGCCCTCTCCGCCCATCCAGCGGTCTCGCGGGGCGGATGGTGCCGGAGGCTCGAGGCCGCCAGCGCCACGCGTTCAGCGCTGCAGATAATGGCTGCAGGTCACTCACTGTGCGTGTGTGTGCGAGACAGGAGAGAAAGCTGCTCTTGTTCTCATCTAATGCATTTTTTTGACGCATGTGAGAATGGGAAGCCATCTAGTGGCTTGCATTGCAATATTTCTCTCTCTCCCCCCCCCCCCCTCCAAATATAAAAAAATATCCCGCACAGTGGTTAACACTGCTGCCTCACCGTGTTAAGAGACCTGGGTTCAATTTACCAGCCTTGGGTCACTGTCTGTGCAGAGTCTGCACGTTCTCCCTGTGTCTGCGTGGGTTTCCTCCCACAGTCCAAAGATGCGCAGGCTAGGTGGATTGTCCATGCTAAATTGCCCCTTTGTGTCCAAAGATGTGCAGGTTCGGTGGATTGGCCTTGGTAAATTTGTGGGATTATAGGGAGAGGGCTTGGGTGAGATACTCTGTCAGGGATTTGGTGCAGACTCAATAGCCCAAATGGCCTCTTCTGCACTGTAGGGATTCTGTTTTTAAAAAAAGTTTCAAATATCAACCCCTACTTGGGATGCCTGAATGTTAGAGCCAACCAATAAGTTGCAGTCCCAGTTAGCTGTTTCCTCATCCTGTATGATCGGGCTTGCCAATTTTTGAACCAGTTTTACCGGTGTGTGTGTGTATATATATATATATATATATATATGAATCTACCTTGGTAAGCTCGCTCCTTTCCCCTCAGCCAGAGCAAATTTCTGCCTGCTAACAAGGTAATTGTGCCAACCTCCACAACTTTAAAAAAAAAACATGCCATTGGTTTATATATTTTTGAAAAAGCCTACACAAGGTTTGCAGTCCGTGAAGACTGGCGAGTATAATGTTTATTGACATTCTCTCTCTACAGGAATATGTTGTAAGAATTTGAGGGCATCATGCAATTGAAATAAAATCGTGAGTGTAAAGCCAGTGGTAAGATGTGGGTTCATGTGCTCTTTCCCCACACAAGTGAGTTTCTTACCCAGGGGTGGAAGCAAACCAATTGAGATGCTCTCCAGTAAATCTAAGCAGCTGGCTACAGAATGATGGTGGTGAAGGTCTAGTGGCCTTGCTCATGCTCAGTATGAGTGGGGTGCAGATGTTTTAAAATGGGGCAGAAAAATTGATAGGGGCAAGTAAAAGTAACATGATTGTGGGCATAGTGCCACAGTAAGTTGGTGATCTAACATGCTGTGACACTAAATGCACGTACACCTTTGTGCGGATCTACAAATTTCTTTTCTCAACCTTCAGCTTTTGTACAAGCCATGCAATCTTCCAAAATTCCCGTTGCTTCCCACTCTTTTCCAGATCTGCCTGTCCTTGTGCCTTGCAAATACAACAGCAAATTTGGGAAATACTCAACAGATCAGGCAGTATCTATGGGAAGTAAAACAGAATTAATGGGCTGCCTGTGGGCAGGGAAAATCCCAAACTTACGTCACTATGCCTGTCCACTCATCTCACATGCCACAATTTTATAGCGATAGGGAGGTGTTTGGTGGGTTTCCCACTCCTAGCACAATTGAGGTCCTGAAGTGGACAACTAATGTCTAGCCCCAGCGAGATCTCCAGCTTGCTTGAATATCCACATCCATCATTGAGTGGCATCTCCTTGGTCTACCTGAAGTTCTGACAGTGACCACCATTCCTGCTTGGCACTGTTGGTGTGCAGAGCTGCTGATCTCCAATTGGCACCCAGCTTCATGAGGTGAGATGGACGGTGGTCTCACCTCATTCTAGTTAAAGGCTGTCGCCTGAAAAAATTACAGCAGAGCGAGTCAGCTCAGTGGACCCAGGCTCACCCCTGAAATTTACACTGTGGTGCAGGGAATCTGCCCTCCAGCCCACTGTTTCAACTCCATGACCTTTTGTCAGGAACCAGGAAGAGTTAGAAATGTGATAGGTTTTAAGAATACTACTTAAAACTACTTGGCAAAAGTTATAGATGTAATGGATTTCAGCAAGTACTTTTGAGCAGTATTCTCAAAATCTATCGCATTTCTAACTCTTCCCAATTCTGAAGAAAGACCATGGACCTGAAACATTAACTCTGTTTCTCTCTCCACGGCTACTGCCTGATCTATTGAGTATTTCCAGCATTTGGTGTTTTTATTTCAGATTTTCAGCATCCCCAGTACTTTGCATTTGTCCTTGTGCCTTGCATTCCATTTCCCAGATTAACATTATCGAGGTTCAATACTGCTCCTTTCAAGTAAAGGAATATGGGACAGTATCAAGTCTCCATTGTATGAGTAGAAATGCTGCATCAATTATTATGTGATTCATAGTGTTGATAACACTTTCATTTATGCTCTGGAGATCAAAACAGTCCCAATTCCCAAGAAAGTTGTAAGCAGGGCTGAATTCTGATAATAGCAACTGGATAAGGCAGATGCAGCCGTGTAGGGAAATGGAATGCACAGTGTATCCTGGGAATTGGAGAATTGTTTCATTGACAGAGGCAGGGGAAGGAAGGGCAAAAGGTGGAAGCCAAGTGCAGTGATATAGATATGTGAATAGGGTGAAATATGGTCTGGTCATGAGGCAGGGGAAGATTCAACATGTGTCCAACAGTGGGAAACAGACTAACTGGTTTGGCAAGCGAGTGCGGAGGGTAGACATGCAATTTAGTTTGGGCCAAAAGGGAAGTGGAAATAATGTTGGTGAAGGGAGAAAGGCGGGTTGGGAGACGGAATCTGGTGGAAAGTAAATAATGGATTTAGATTGTACATGGTTGATTAGTTTGGAGCCTAATATATATCCACATGGATTGGGAAAGGACACATGGAAAATTTGGATGTGAAAGGGATATGGAAAGTGGTGTTGCTGCTGAAGTACAGAGTGGGTGATAGAAATATTGGAGGAAGTGAGTAGGCGCAGTTAAATGGACAGCGGAAAGAAGTGAGTAGGTATGGTTGAAAGATCAATTGCTTCTGTTGGAATGGCTGAAAGAAAACTGGCTAGATTGCCTACTCCTGCTCCTATTTCATGTAATTAATGCATCAGCAACTAAAAGCTTTTTGTAATGGCAAAGAGGTGGCTTTGAAGGGAGAGGGAGGTTAGTGATCCAAGGCAATGTAGTAACAAAGGACAGAGACACAGAAGGGTGCAGTTGAATAGAAATCGAGGACGAAAGTGGGGTGGTACCTGTGGTAGCATAGCAGAGAGGGAGAACAGGATCCTGACGGTGCAAAATAGAAATAAGGGGGCATATGCCACCATGGAAGAGTGTGATCGGTGAGGTGGGGGAATGGAACAATACGAGCCTCCCATGTTGACAAATGGGACGAAGAGATGTGACGAGAGAAGGTAGAATTTCAGTGGCCGAATGGAGTCCATGACCAGGAATAATAGTGTCCTACAGCAAAGCAAAGGGTACAGCTCTGGCAAAATAAGGATGCTGGAATGGGGAGGATGGGACTGGCCATTTCACACCTGAGGTGTGGGAATAAGAAGTGCTTTTGAAAATATTTGGGAATAGAATGTGTGCGGAAGGGAACAGGATCTAGGAATGCCAAGCCAGGCTGAATGGCAAGCAGCATCATGTGGCATAGGGATTTGGAGCTTGAGGAAAGCTTTTGGTGGGATAATAATTTTGCGTACACACCTGTGTGCTGAGAAATGGATAGAAGCCAGTACGGAGGGTGATGGATGGGAGGCGCTTGTATTGGGGATGAAGGCAGGCTCCTGGGATGAGACTGGGAAGACATTGTTGACAAATAGAACTCTGACTCAGCAATGTGGATGGGTGTGTAATTCATGAGATGGGGGGTGGCAAATAACCGATGGAAAGAGAAGGTTGATATACTGGGATGAAGAAGAACCTGACATGTTTGTCGAAGAATGCATGTCAATTAGCTAAATTATTCACATTTTTAAAAAAGGTGGTGGATTTTGTGGTCACAAAGGCTGGAGTGTCTGCTGGGAAAGAATATGCAGTATTTCAATTCACTGAAGGTATTTCGTGCTTCCTATCACAGTAGTTTAACATTTCCATTGCCAACTCCAGCTACCTTTGTGGTTTCTAAATAAGTGACATTTTGGTGCTAATTATTATGGGCAGTTTTGCACTAGGATTAGGTTAAAGCTGCCCAAAGTCATCACATTAGTCTGGGCTGGGGTTAGTTTCTAAAACATGGAAATGATTGAACATTGTTGTAAATTGCACTACCTGCCACCTGGTTTCTAAGCAGTTACATTTTATGCTAAAGCTGCACGGTATTCTTGAAACAGGTCCGTTGTGTGCCATTGATTTGTGTGTGTGTGTGTGTGTCATATTCTGTATTGGATGTGCTGTTAGAATGTATTTTGCATATGCATTGAACCATTTTGGTGCATCATATAATTCAGTTCATGACAGCTTTGTTTAAAAGTTAGTATCTTTACTCCATTGCTGTGTGTCTAAAATCCAGCTCAGGGAAGACTTTATAATGCATTGCACTGGAGTAAATGACAGTTGCAATTTTCAATAATGGCTTGTTTTCATGCTATGTTTAGTTTGCAAAGATGGGTGGGTATTGTTGGTACAGGCACAATTACTGTGAAAAGATTGGTTTGTCAGGATTTACTGATGTTGCATTAGTTTTTATGATTGTTTGGTCTGACTGGCACTGTTTTCAGAGATAAATTCATTTCTAATAACCCAATGTGAGTAAATGCTGTGTGACAAGTGTTTTTTTTCTGTGTGTGTATATTAGGTGGAATAACAGCAGGGTACAGCCGGAGGCAGCTGTAACAACAACAGATGACTGTCAAATTTGACCCTGATGGTTTGTTTAGAGCACTTGAAAGGTCTGGAGAAATTTTGCTGGAGTACCAGCTGGTAAGCCAGAGCTTTTCCAGGGCCTGTGTGCTCTAACAATGCAGGTTCAATAAGTAATGCTTAACTGTGATTGAATTTCCGCGCACGAGACAGACATCAAGGTGACGGCGCTGTTTGGGAGAGAGCTCCACAAGTAAGAGCAGGAATATGTGAAGCTTTGCTGCTGGTATTCCATGTCAACTGTTTGGAATGATACAGGATGTTGAAGTGCAACTGCATCAGCTCTTGTGTTCCTGGCATAAACATGGAGGCCTAGCTAAAGCAGAAGCAAGTCCTGCGGTTCTGCTGCAGTCATGATCATGATCTTGAAGAGGACTATCAGGATGACAATGTGTCTCAGATGTCACAGGATGGAGTATGCCAACTTGATCTGAACCGATGGTCTAAATTGCTTTGGACTGTAATGAGTCCACAAGTAAAAGATGGGTTCTCTGTAGCCTGCCAAACAACGTTATAATATTCCACCTCTATGCAGATGCAGGCAATGAAACATCACGTTTCCGGGAGTGATGGTGAGGTTTCTTGAGAATTCCCATTTTTCTGCTGGCTTTTGATGATGAATATTGGTCAGTTGCCAATGCAGCTCTGCTCAGAAGTTGAGTTACTAGTCAAGTCATTGCTTCAGAAGAATGCATCGCAGCATCTGCATTATAGTGTCCCTGCAATCCTAGATAAACAATGCGACGTTACTTGCCATTTCCAACTTAATATCGTTTAGATATCCACAGAATAAATAAGAAGGTGGTAGCAGCACCAGGAATATCATCATGGATTCATGCTCTAATCCTTATCCTTGCCAGCTGTGAAATCAATCCAGGAGGTGCTTGGGAGAAAAGAACAACTGATTACTTAGTAACACCTCAGCAGATGAATGTCAGTGACTCACATGGATTATGTTGCGTGCGTTACCCTGGCGCACATTTTCTGAGCATCGCAGTACATTGCTACTGCTAGCAATACAACGATGGACAATTTTTATCCGAGTAACAGAGTGCCAGCAGAAAGAAGCATGGAATTCCAAGCTTCTTCTAATTACATAAATCAATCAGTCAGTGGATGAATTTCCATATCCACTTTATAAGTTTTTGATTAATTTGCTGCCACGTTGAAATAAAGCTTGTGATTAATATCAAAATTACTCATATGTTAAAGTAGATTTATCAATAATGTGATGCAAACTACTAAAATAAACACCACTCAAAGAAAAAATTAAACAATTTAATTTCTGTCTCTTTCTGATTCACTTCTTGTGATTTTGTTTTTACCTTTGATTCATTTCGAATACGCTTAAAAACACTTTCTGCCTATAAGGTTCATTTGGAGGTGAGGCCCAAGATTGAATAACATGACAGCTAACTGAACTGATTGCAGAGGGTGATTTTATGGTCACTAACTGGAAATCTAAAACTTTGTGGTTGTACAGATGCAACTAGCTTAATTTTCACAAAAGCAGATTTTTGAAAGATTCTGATTGCAGAATAATGAACAATGATGAGGATCATTTAGCAAAAATCAGTAAGTACGCTTCCTCAAGGCATATAAATGTAACAATCATTTGAACCTGGAGTTCACTATAAACATCCATCTAGAGCAGAGCAAAAACACAAAATCCAAAACCAAGTTAAAAGTTCTCCAAATAGTTCAAGAGAAACTCTCAAGGATTTCATGACTACCAAGAGAGGGAGAAAAAGGGGATGGACCCAAATGCGGTCATCTATTTATAGTCAAAATAGGAAGCTATAAGAGAAGAAAAATCAAATCAACCAGCAGAAGAGAATGCTCCAAGAGATGAAATCCAGAACCTCTCTTCCAGATAATCCAACAGTGAGTTCAACCACAGATTAACTGTCAGTGGACCTTTGATTTTACAATATGCTCAAAACCTAAAGGTCATCAAATGACACATTGTGTCCCATACCACAAAAGGAAATTGGACCCAATTAAAATAGTCTTAGTTTTAAATTCTCATAATACTGTTGGATATGTGAGCAAACCCACAAGCTTATAGGCGAAGTACCTACATAATTATGACCCTTGCAAAACTATATTAACTTTTAAAGCAACAAAAACCAAGAATTGTAGCAATACATTTCTCATCTGTACACTAGAAGCCTGATTTTATCCCTAAAATAAATCACTTAGGTGCTCAGAAGATGAAATCCATCATATTGCTTTAATCAATCTTGAAATAATTAGAAATGGAATCTCACAAATATGAACCAAAACAGTGTATATTCTTGGAATGGTGGGAAAAATGTCTACAAGCACATAGCTAGACCTGATCATCAGTGTTTTAATTCCTGTATTTATATTAGAAGAAAATGGAAGGAACTTTTTTTTTTCCAATCAAAAGTTAAACATGTCTGTAGTTAGAAAACATTGGATTTAATTGGATTGAATCAACACATTTGAAGGAAACAGAAGTTCCAGCTTATCAATTTTAGAAGGAAAAAGTGTAATACTTTAATGCTAAAACTTTTTTCATAAAGTTTAATGTGAAACATTAGCTGCACCTTTGGTGCTTCCTTCCTTGTAGAATTTCATTCTACAGCCTGCATCTGACTCAACCAACTGAAGCTCTGCTCTACGCTGTTGATGCCGGTGGCTACAAGAGAAGATGAATGGCTCCCTGCACCACATAGGGAAGAGCAACTGCATGTGTCACAATAGAATTGCAGTGACCCAAACAATGCTGAATTCTAGTGGGTTTGACACTAATTTTGGGGAAGGTAATTATTGCATTTAATCAGAAAGCAAGTACATTAATTTAAAGAGCTTAATACCTCCGACTCGTACTTTTTCACAAATATCACTTGTTTTGTGCTAAGTATGAATCTGATATGAATTTTACAACAATAGGACTTTGATTTTCCACTTGTCTGGTGCATTATACATTTAAAGAAAATGCAATTTTTAAAATTTCCAAGTACAATCACATTATTTTGTACATGATTTATAGGAGCAGAATCCTACAAATACAAATCACATGTATTGTACACATTGCATTGACACACAAGCTAGCTAGCTTCAATATATGTATTTGAAATTAGGATGAGAGGGTGAGCATCATGCGCACCAAAACACCACAAAATGAAGGCTCAGAAATGGGAATAGCTACTAAGCAGTGATTTTTTTTCATGTTTAAACTCTGGAATGGTAACTTAGTTACCAGAATAAAAGAGAAAAAAGTTGTATGCAGAAAAAAAAATTGTTTATTTGTAAAAGTAAATGTATTACATAATAAAATAGTAATTTTGCTGTCAGTTTCCTGATGTAATTTGTCGAAGGACAACAGTGTGAATCTCCAGGACAATTGCCTCTTAAGATCTACATCATCTTACAATCCCACTGCGAAGAAGGAAGATTGTGAGATCCATATATAAAAAAGGAGCCTGATGCTGATCGGTAGAGTCAACAGACTTTGATTAGTCTACATTTATATCCCAATGCAAGACTATACAATTTTGCATCATATGTAGTGTAGGTTTTATCGTTCCCACACCCTTGTTTCCTGCTGGCTCTGCTTTGTGTTATGATAGAGGTGGGAAGCTCCTGACTCCTGTATTTCCTGTACTTGAGGTAGATCTTCAGATCTACTTTTGTGAGATCTCAGCTACCGAATCTTGGGATTTGCTTTTGTCAATCACAGCATAACTGCTCAAATCTTTGAACCAGCCACTTGGAATCTTGTCCTGGAAAATAAGGAGGTGAATAACCAAACTTGCATTAATTTTGGCTTCATGTGTCACCACTGGCCCTAATGTTCACATCTCTCTGCAGGGTAGGAACCTGCTACTTCAAACTATATCTTGTGAATGTTGTATTATTGCCAGTTATGTTACTTTACTGCACTTTTGATGGTGCAGTCCTTGGTTGTAAACCGAACACTAAAGGTACAAATTAAAACTAAACAAGTAAATATCAGAGTGTGTAAAGCTGGCTGAAAAAGGATATTTCATACCAGTGCAAGCATAGCTGCTGCAATTTCTTGCTTTTATTTAGAAGAAGGTAAGTTCTTAAAGTTAAAACCAAAATATAGTTGTCCATAATGCTGCCATTTGTATTTTAATAATTAAAAAGCTGATTTCCTCCTTATCACTTCAGCTATCAGAAATCACTTAGTAAGGGGGGAGGTCTGTGAACCATGCATCTTGCATGTGATACCATGTGTGAAGCTCTTCTTTCCCTGACTTCATTGTCAAGAAAGTTACCTGTTGCTTCCTTCTTGCACTAGTGGACATGATCAAACTATCCTTCAACACAGTATGTATGTGGAACATGCATCTACCTCGCTATCCCTTCTTTGCGTCTATCCTTTTATGTTTCATCTATCTTGAGGACTTGCTGGGTGGTGGCTTTCGAAATTATGCAATTTTTTACTCTTGTAGCATTAAACTGTTATACTAGGCCAGGGTGAAAGCAGACTAAACTACAGAGAATAGGTTGCCCTATTGGAGACTGAATAGACGCTCCAAAACTCTTTTACCACACGCCTCATGCTGCATGCCAGAACTGTTGAGGATGGATGGGATTACTTGCCGATTGGCAGCTATTTTAATTGTCCTGCCTTCTGAATTTGCTTTGTTTTCTTTGAATTGCACTGCTTAATGTCGGAAATTCTTTTTCTTCCTGGACTACAAAGCTGATAATTGTTAGCATAGTCTTTGCAGGAAGGAAACATTTTTTACTGTTGAAATCAGGGTTCTCAGGAATAGGATTTTGCACATAATCTCACAGACACTTAAGAAGATCAGTGTCAGTCTTCTGATGAAAAACTGGATTATTACTACAAAAAAAAGCTTCATTCATGCACAACAACTGAAACTCTCTGCCACCATGTCAACGACTACAGAAAAAAATGAAATTGCTCGCGATACTCTGTCCAATTATACTCCAATTGAGATCTTAAGTCACGGACACCTTGCAGTGTTTAGGGACCCTTGTTCAAAAACCTCTAAATTGGGTTCATTTTGTATAGATATAAACATAGAAATGATAATGCCTCCTTATGTATTAGGAGATCTTAAACATCTCAATGCAATTTGTTTCATATAGAGTCACACGGATAAAATGCATGCATAATTGAAGATTGCTTAACTACAAATTTTCTAGTGGAACATGCCATTAGTCAGGTCTGATACATTATGTACAGCGAGAGCAATCTGCATGTAGCAACAGTGAATCAGTTTTGCCTGGTTTGAAATATTCAATATTCAGCTTTAACCTATTATTCTTCCCTTCAGGCATGTGATATAGGTTTTTGGGGATGTTCCTCTTTTTTCCTGGCTATGGTGCAGGCGGAGGGACCATACTGGTAAGAATTTCTGTGTTCCAGTTGTACTAAGAATGTTGCCTTTTACCTTTTAATGCCCGCTGAATTTTGAGTAAGACCGGAATGCAGGTGTTTAGGTGGGTTTTGGGAACTGGCATTAATAAAGTGCAATGGATTGACAATGTTGTAAATTATAAATCGATGGAACGTACATCGACAAGGGAATGCTGAACAGTGCTCCAAAATATAACTTGTTTTCTAGTCTTGATCATCTTCCCCTTCACAAGAACTTCATTGCAAAAGAGTTGTAGCTTGCTGCTGATCTAAAATATGTTGTATCCAGTGAGTTTAGACCTACATCCAGCCCAGCAGATACATGTTTTTTGTACTGCTAGTCCCTGCAGGTAGTGCTGCTGCTGGTATTCAACCCACTTCTTTCTTTTCAGTAGTGTGACATGAAGGAATGCCATTGAGGTGTAGCTGCGCCAACCTCTTCTGTAGGTCATGGAGCCCGTTTGCTTGTACAATGGTCAACTCATTATGCTAATACTTTGTTTTATTGAAGGAGCAACACTGAATCTTGGTATTAGTAATTAAGTAATTTTAGGAATAGGCATATAAGATAGTTTCTGTAAAGGATTGGCATGAGGGGATGGTATGTGACTGTAGTAGAAGAGTGAGAGAAGTCAAAATTACATCTGTGACTGGATTTTGGCTTCAAATCTTCACTGCAAACCTTTCCAGTACCGTTGTGATTTACAGATGAACTTCAGAAATTAGGAGGATAGATAAGTGTGTTTATATGTATAATATAAATGCATTATGAGGAAGATTTCTATAAAGAGAACAAATAACTTCTAATGCACCGTGAAAATATCCCTTCAGACTAAAATTAAACCAACTTTAAGTTTTTTGTGGCAGTCACAACACCACCAAATAATTGGTGAATGTAAGATATTAAATGAGTTAAAGAATGCCTTCCTGAATAATCTAAGTATTTCGATGAGATCTATCAGGTGCCTTTCTTTTATGATGAGGTGATAATCTGGTCTAGTATTACATCAGAAATTTTCAAGAGGCTAATTTCTACAGGAGCAAGATGCTCTGGAAAAGTATGAAAATGTTGGGGGTTACTGTTCTCTCTGAATACTGGGCATTGAGGGGCTCATTTTATTTCTGCACACTTGAAATGATGAGCATCATACTTTAACCTTCTACTTTGAAGTCTAATTATTGACTTAAGTACCATGTTTTTGTGATTTAGATGCTGGAGCATCGTCTCCTTGACTATTATTTCTATTGACATGATAGCTGGAATGTTAGTCTAGTTATTAGGATTTGACTTATCACTTCATGTGAATAGGCATGCTTACTGTTTTCCATTTGATTGGAACAACATTGGTTGATAAGCCAAATAATGCTATCACAAGTGTAATGGGAGTATGAATTTTTCACACCATGTGTACCTGAAAGCACTCGGTACGCTATTAATTTACAGATGTAGGCTGGAATTCTCCGGCCGTTCATGCCAATGGGATTCTCCAATCCCGCCAGCAGCATACCCTGCCTGTGAGTTTTGTGGTGGCGTGGAGTGACATCAATGAGAAATCACATGACAGCAGCGGAACCAGCAAATTACACCGCTAACGAACAGCATGCTGCCTTCCATCACTGGGAAACATGCAACTGGGAGGTCGGAGAATCTCGCCCATTGCCTTGCTAAAGGATTTAATAGCGCACTTAACCACCACATGTTCTTTTTTAAATCGTGCCATTGGATCTCTTTCACTACCAGAGAGCATATGAAGACTGAGCTTAGCATCTCACTTGAAAGGCAATACTACTCAACAGTGCAGCAGTAGGTCACTACTGCACTGAACTATTATTCTAGTGTGTGTTCTCACACCTCTTGAGTGGGGCTTGAACTGTTGTAAAGTTTAATTTCATCATGCTACAACAAACCAGTACTCGACTGAAGTGTGCACTTGGATTATGTGCACAAAAGCTTTAAAAGAACAAAGAACAGTACAGCACAGGAACAGGCCCTTCGACCCACCAAGCCTGCGCCGATCACATTGTCCTACCTAGACCAACCACTTGTATCCCTCTATACCCCGCCTGTTCATGTGCCTATCCAGATAAGTCTTAAATGTCGCGAACATATCTACCTCAACCCCTCACCTGGCAGTGCATTCCAGGACCCCATCACCCTCTGTGTAAAACCTCCCCACCCCCACATCTCCACTGAACCCTACCCCCTCCTTACCTTGAACTTGTGTCCCCTTGTGATTGTCATTTCTGCCCTGGGAAAAATGTTCCACTCTTCACCTTATCTATGTCCCTCATAATTTTATAATCTACTACCAGGTTGCCTCTCAGCTTCTGCCTTTCCAGGGAGAACAATCCCAGTTTATTCAATCTCTGCTCATAGCTAATACCCTCCATATCAGGAACATCCTGGTAAACCTTTTCTGTATTCCCTCCAAAGCCACCACATCCTTCTGGTAGTGTGGCTCCCAGAATTGGACACAGTATTCCAAATGTGCCTAACCAACGTTTTATATAACTGTAACACAATTTGCCAACTTTTATACTCTGCCCCGTCCGATGAAGGCAAGCATGCCATATGCTTTCTTCACGACCTTTTCCACCTGTGCTGCCACTTCTAAGGATCTGTGGACCTGTACTCCTAGACCTCCCTGTGTGTTTATGCTCCTAATGGTTCTACCATTTATTTTGCAGCTCCCACCTGAATTGCATTTACCAAAATGCATCACCCTGCATTTGTCCGGATGAAATTCCATCTGCCATTTCTCCGCCCAATTTTCCAGCCTATCTATATCCCCCTATATTCTCTGACCATCTTCATCACTATCCGCAACTCCAGCAATCTTAGTATCATATTCAAACTTGCTAATCAGACCAGTTACATTTTCTTCCAGGTCATATTACAATCAACAGAGATCTCAGCACTGATCCCTGCGGAACACCACTAGTTACAGACCTCCATTCAGAAAAACACCCTTCCATCGCCAAACCAGTTCTGAATCCATCTGGCTAGTTCACCATTGATTCCTGTGTGATTTAACCTTTTGTACCAACCTACCATGAGGGACCTTGTCAAATGCTTTACTGAAGTCCATGTAGACAACATCCATAGTCATTCTCTCGTCAATCATTTTTGTCACTTCCTCATAAGACTCAATCAAATTAGTGAGACATGACCTTCCTGGTACAAAATTGTGTTGTCTGTTGCTAATAAGACCATTCAGTTCTGAAAGTGTACAGATCCTATCCCTTAGAATCTTCTCCAACAATTTCACAGCTTACTGGCCTATAATTATCCAGGTTATCCTTGCTACCCTTCTTAAATAATGGAACAACATTGGCTATCCTCCAATCCTCTGGGACCTCACCTGTGGCCAATGAGGAAACAAAGATTTCTGTTAGAGGCCCAACAATTTCCTTGCTAGTCTCCCTCAGTAATCTGGGATAGATGCCATCTGGCCCTGGGGATTTGTCTACCTTAATGACAAAAGTGGGTCTTTAACCATAATCTACTGACTCAAGCAAGAGTGCAGACACACAAGACTAATGAAATGTTGGCCTTAATCTCTAATTGATTTAAAGTTAAAAATGGAGAAGTGATGTTTCAATTGATGTCATTGGTCAAATTTCCATCGAGAATACTGGGTCCAGTTTTAGAGACAAACTATAGGAAAGAAATAATGGCTTTGGAAGGAATATCACAGTTCATCTGAATGCTGAATGTATGGCCTCAAGTTTAGAAGGCTCAGGCCTGATAAAAATTCACGTGTTTAAAACGATAGGTACACATAAGTTAGAAAGAGAAGTTATTTCTCCTGGTGGGAAATTCAAAACAAGACATTGGCCTGGATTTTCATCCTCGAGGCAGGTAGGGTAAAATTGGGCCAGCCAACCCAGGAAAAAGTAGAAGCAGCCACAGGCTGTTGGGTGCAGAGGCAGGATGTTTAAAAGGCCCACCTTGGTGCTGTACATCTTTGTCCCAGCTAATAGAAAAGTACAAGGGCCCTTCGTATCTCATCCTTCACATATCCTTCACCGTCCAAACACTCCTTATGCTCTGCCCAAGCCTTATTATGTATTCTGGCTGAGAACCCAGAACAGCTAATCGGATCATAGAATATGTGTTTCCCATTGTTTGATTGACAGCTCAGGGACTCTGAGCTCTGCTGTCAACTTCATAATGTTTACACGAGTGATTTCAAAGGTTTGTGGTTTTTGAAAGTTCAAAGGGCCCGAATGATTGACAATGATTATCTTTTGTATTTCAGATGTTTTTCAAACATAAGGGAAAATTCTCAATTAATTACTTATTTTCAAGGGTTTTTTTAATACATACCAGGTAACACTACATGGTTGATTGGTCCTAGAAAGTATATTGTAAGTTAATGGGCATAGAGGTTCTATAGCTTGGCATAGGTGGCATGAGGGGCCATAGGAGGTGAGTGGAATGCCAAAACCTGGCATGAGGATGTATGGAAGGGCAAAACTTGGCATGGTGGTCTTAAAGGGTACCTTTTGGACTTAAATTTTTTAAAAGGTTCCTCATGAAGACTTTGGTTCACGACTCCTCTAAGGGGCCATAGACCACAACTCTTTTAAAAATGTGGCCCCACTCCATGAAAATTGTGGAAGAGTAGGAGACACCAATTTCCGCAAGGCTAGATTGGGAATTCTGGATGTGTGCTTCTGACAGGAACCAACCCACATTCTTCAACGGAACTTCCAAATTTGTACAACCTGGGAATGGAGTCAGAAATCCTGGAATCAGGACCTACTGCCTATTTTAAAGGGCTCCCATGACAACCCAACTCGGTGAAGCTCCAGGTGATAATTAAAAAATTTTGAGCTAGATCATTTAAGAGTGAATCATAAAGCCCTTTTTGTGATAAAAGTTAGTGTTCCCGCATAAGACTGGTAGGGCCAGAACGATAGATTTCAAGATGGATTGAAATATTTTTGTTGGATTAGGATATGAAACAAATCCAGTCAACTGAAGTTGAGGTATAGATCAGCCGCAATCTAATTGAATGGTGGAGCAAGTAATAGAAGAATAAATGGCCTACTATTCCACACAAAGCCTGAAACTTTTGTGTCTTGCCACGAAGTGATAATAGCACCTGAATCAGATGAATTAACAGAATCACGGATGTGTATTGGCTTAAATACTGGTTTTCACAAAATGTAATATACCAAATAAACCTTTAGACAGCAATATAACTTGGATTGAAGTTTTAAGACGTTAAGTGTCTAATGGGAATGTCCCAAAAATTTTGTCTTTGTGGTATTTAGAGATGTAGAGTAAATTGTCCCATTGGGAAGATGCAGCATGGGTTCATAAAGGGCAGGTCAGGTTTGACTAATTTGGTGGAATTCTTTGAGAACATTACGTGCATGGTGGACAATGGGGAACCTGTGGATGTGGTGTATCTGGATTTCCAGAAGGCATTTGACAAAGTGTCGCACCAAAGGTTGTTGTATAAGATAAAGGTGCACGGTGTTACGGGTAATGTATTAGCATGGATAGAGGATTGGATAACTAACAGAAAACAAAGAGTGGAGGTAAATGGGTGTTTTTCTGGTTGGCGATCAGTTACTGGTGGTGTGTCTCAGGGATCAGTGTTGGGACCGCAATTGTTTACAATTTACATAGATGATTTGGAGTTGGGGAACAAGTGTAGTGTGTCAACATTTGCAGATGCCACTAAGATGAGTGGCAGAGCAAAGTGTGCAAAGGACATTGAAAGTCTGCAAAGAGATATAGATAGTCTAAATGTGTAGTTGCCGACGTTGGACTGGGGTAGGCACAGTAAGTAGTCTCTCAACACCGGGTTAAAGTCCAACAGGTTTATTTGGTAGTCACACTATCTGTAACCCCCACGACTTGCCTCGGCTTGCAAAATCTCACTAACTGTCCTGGCTTGAAATAATTCACACCTCTTTAACCTGTGCTTAAGCCTCTCTCCACTCGCATTGTCTGTACCTGTAAAGACTTGGTTACCTGTTCAGACTCGTATTCCATCCATTATCTTGTAATTGAGTTTGTGCCAAAAATGCTCTGTGAAACAAATCCTGCACTCACCTGATGAAGGGGCAGTGCTCTGACAGCTCGTGCTACCAAATAAACCTGTTGGACTTTAACCCGGTGTTGTGAGACGACTTACTATAGATAGTTTTAAGTGAGTGGACAAGGGTCTGCCATAGGGGTCACCCAAAGAAAAATGACACTAGCATTTATGTAGCATCTTTCATGTCCTCAGGTACTTCCAAAGTGCTTTACAGTCCTGAATTAGGGAAATGTGGCAGTCAGTTTGGGCAAAGCAAATTCCTATAAGCAATGTTGGTAAATGTGAGGTCATCCATTTTGGTAGGAATAACAGCAAAATGGACTAGTATGTAATTGGTAAAAATTGCAGCATGTTGCAATTTTTGCAACGGGGGCGGCACGGTAGCACAGTGGTTAGCACTGCTGCTTCACAGCTCCAGGGACCTGGGTTCGATTCCCGGCTTGGGTCACTGTCTGTGTGGAGTTTTCACATTCTCCTCGGGTCTGCGTGGGTTTCCTCCGGGTGCTCCGGTTTCCTCCCACAGTCCAAAGATGTGCAGGTTAGGTTGATTGGCCAGGTTAAAAAAAAAATTGCCCCTTAGAGTCCTGAGATGCGTAGGTTAGAGGGATTAGTGGGTAAATATGTGGGGGTAGGGCCTGGGTGGGATTGTGGTCGGTGCAGACTCGATGGGCCGAATGACCTCCTGCACTGTAGGGTTTCTATGATTTCTATGTTGCTGTGCAGAGGTCCCCTTATGCACGAATCGCAGAAAATTGGTTTGCAGGTAATTAAGGGGGCAAATGGAATGTCGTCCTTCATTACTAGAGAGATGGAGTTTTAAAAACAGGGAGGTTATGATGCAGCTGTATAAGGTGCTGGTGAGGCTACACCTGGAGTACTGTGTATAGTTTTGGTCTCCTTACTTGAGAAAGGATATATTGGCACTGGAGGGGGTACAGAGGAGAATCATTAGGTTGATTCTGGAGTTGAGTTGGCTTATGAGAAGAGACTGAGTAGACTGGGACTATACTCATTGGAATTCTGAAGAATATGGGGAGATTTTTTAGAAACGTAAGATTATGAAGGGAATAGATAAGATAGAAGCAGGGAGGTTATTTCCACTGGCAGGTGAAACTAGAACTAGGGGGCATGGCCTCAAAATAAGGGGGAGCAGATTTAGGACTTCACCCAAAGAGTTGTGAATCTGTGGAATTCCCTGCCCAGTGAAGCAGTTGAGAATATCTCATTGAATGTTTTTAAGGCAAGGATAGATAAATTTTTGAACAGTAAAGGAATTGAGGGTTGTGGTGAGCGGGCGGGTAAGTGGAACTGGGTTCTCGAAAAGGTCAGCTATGATCTTATTGAATGGTGGAGCAGGCTCGAGGGGCCAGATGGCCTACTCCTGCTCCGAGTTCTTATGTCCCTAAAGCCTAGAGAGCCACATATAATTCTGTATTCCATTTGATTGGCATATATCGTGTTGTAGATTTTAACCGGTATTGGTGCACTCACCAACAATGTGTCAAAAATACTAAGAACAGCTCTTCCCAAACAAAAATTCAACCAACAAAGCAGTGAATAATAAATAGAAGCACAAATAGTTTCTTCTCTTCTGATACTAAGGGTGTGTTCAATGAGTTACAAATTGGACTGCTGAACTACATCATCAGGTCTTCTGGTGTGCTGTTCTGGGTCACCATATTATAAAAAGAACATAGAGGCATTGAGGAGGGTGAAGAGAAAATTTACAAGGATGATACCAGAAATGCATGGGTATTTTGAGAATTACAGAGAATTACTGTAATCACTAAATGATTTTCTTTTGTGAAGCAATGAATTGTCGTCTTGTAGTTTTCTGCCATTCCTTGGATCTTACAAATGGCTCAGATGGAGTCAGTATTCTGATTTTATTAGTCCCGGTTTGACTAAAGTATTAAATTGTGTTTGAGGGTACTACTTGTCTAAACATGCATTTGCAGCAGGCATTTTTCATCTGAATTTACACAGACAGTGCCAGATTATTTTTAATTATGAAGATAGTTAAAGTGTTATTCTAAAAATGAGGATTTTTTGTCAAAGGAAGGTCTGCAACAATTGCGGCTTAGATATAATGGATGAAATGTTTTATAATGCCATAGATGAAATTCCTGCAACACATTTGACTTAAACTAAGCTCATCTCACAGCTACTTAATAGGAATGACTTGTGAAAAATATTGGTTGGAGAGGGAGGTTGGGGGAGGTACTTGATTGAAAAGTGAGACCTGTAAAGGAAGCACCACCACCATACCCTTTTCTGCCCGAAGTCTGAGCACATTCACCTCCCAGAGTACAGAGCAGTTTCAGATCCCCCTGAAATTCTTCCTGAAAATAAGCGACAATATTACCCACTGTTTTTGCTTCCACCTTACTTCTCGGACCTGGATTGGTATTTTCATTGAGAATGATAAGTAAATCTTGGGCCAGAATTTTATGTGATCTGATCGGGCATGCGGTCAACCCGAACTTGCGTAAGAAAATGTCAGTCACATGTCCTGATGTCAGGGTGCCGTCGTGCAATATTACAGTCGTTGGGAGCATGCCTGCTGACAGTTAAAAGGGAAAATAAGCCAATTAAATCTGTAATCGTCCTAAATTTTATGTACCCATGCGCTTTTCTGCTTGGCATGTAGGCCAATTGATGAGGCAGCGCTCATGTTTCTGCACCATTCTCAGTCCATGGCAGGATAAAAGGCTTGAATATGTTTGAAGTTTGTTGATTAATGAGTATTACTCATTGTTAATTGTTCGTTGTTTCATTATAGATAGTTTAGGGTATTTTTTTGTGTGCTGATATTTTTCCAACAATTCCGCAGCTCCCCGAGGTATCTTCACAGCAGTTGTCATAAGGGATCTCATGTGATACTGCATGCCCACCCTTGCTTGGCTCGGCGCCTGTCCTACCCCTACTGTTTCACACTGGTCAGCAGTTAACCAGCCAGCCAGTGTGAAATTGTTGTTGGGAGCAGATGGAAGGTAGGAGCGGATTTCACCTCTGCAAATTGTGCTCCTGTGCCAAGCATAAAATTCAAGCTACAGTTTTCTATGTTCATAGAATAAATGACTCCAATAAAACTGGACTACTAAATGATTCTCATGGAACTAGGCTACTGGAACATCATTTCAATTTCTATCTAGAAAGAAAACCTTACAGAATGATTAACAAATGTTATACCTGTTACATAATTTCCTGGACTAACAAAAGATTCAAAATATGGCCATGTGGAACCATCATTCTTCACTTTTTAAGAATTGTTATGTAGATATGCCTGCAAACATTCTCCCTGTAGATTTGTTCCCTCTCCTTGACAGGTGATAATTTTAATTCTCATAGTAGGTGGGGTGGAGGGGTTTCAAGGGAAGCAGAAGGACTTCAGATTACAGTATTTACCCAGAAGAGATTTTTGCATTGTTCAAATGAAAAGTGTTTACTGTGTTTTAGCCTAACTGGTTCCTGCCTTATGATCTATATTGTTAACATCTAAATATCCAAAATTATTTATCATATTTATTGTTTACTTCACACCTGGTGAAAACTGGCAAAGTCCAGAAAAGTCGCAGTTTTTTTCAAGATGGAAGAGAGAATCATTTATACCAACCTAATGTTGACAATGTTGATGTAGATTCCTTGAAGGGGAATTGCTTTAATTATTTTTCAGATTGATGACATGGCTTTTCTATATAGTAAATAAAGGACAGTAGTATGATATGGGAATAAGAGTAACTTGCTGTTGCAGTTGCAACATAAGTAGGAAATTTGTTGAATTAATTCTTTGAAGGAGATACGTCATATTAGGCATGTACTTTTGAATGTTGCCCAGAGGTTATGGCAGTGCATTCATCCACACTATTTAACATAGTATGGCAAGTCGATCAGTTGTATGTGCTTTAATGATGCACTGGATGGCAGGATAGTTGGCTTTTTAATTATCTGACAATGCAGGAAATGTATATGCGTTTAATGAGGCAGCAGCTCCTAATCACAAGAGCAATGGCTCCAATGCCATGGTTTCTGGCTTAGTGCAATTGATCTGGAGGAGCACTTCTTATAGCATGAAAATGCATACTGAATCATTAAAAGTATAAAGTATTACAGGCTTCAATTCAACTGTTCAAAACCATAATTCTGAATAAGCTCACCCGCGCTGGGCGAATAGTACCATAACCAAAGGAAATGAAAAGGTTTAAAACATTGGCTAATGTTTTAAATGGAAGAAAATGACTCCAGTTTGAACTTTGGAAATTGGAATAAAAGGTACAAACAATAATCAGTCTGCAATATCAAGTTAAAAGATTAGTGTAAAAGATGAAGCCTGAGGAAATCGATCTTCACCCTTTCCAAACATTATTTATCCCAGATTTGTATAATGATTTATTTTGTCATCCCAGAAGGCTAATGGAAAGCTGTCAACTCAAGGCATGAAGACACAGTTAAACAAATCTTTCTTGAGATTGTGTATTAATAATAACAGGAACATCTTTAAAGTAAAGCTCAGAAAATCAGAATACACTAAGGAATATGATTTATTACCCTGCGCTCCTAATTCATGTGCTATGTCTTGCTCAACCCTCAAATGGATGAGTCCTGTGAATTAAGATGACTATTCAGATGGATCATTCTAGGAGGAAGAAGGATTGCAAGAATAATCTATTCAATATAGCTTCTCACATTCAACCCAGTAGAAATAGATCTTCTGTAAAATAGTATGCTCTACTTTTATGCAAGAGTAACCATACCTCCCCACTCTTGACTGGAGTGGAGTCATAAATATTATTCATCTTTGAGAGGATGTTATACTGAAAAGAAAATATAATGAGTGAGAAGTCTATCAGCACGAGAACCCTTTCAGACTTGGTCCAGCGATGCGATACTGCCTATCCACTTTGTAGAGCAACCTCCTAGCAGAACATTTACAGTCAGTGATTTGTCATATATTAAAAGTACAATAGAGTTTGTAAATTTATTGATGGTTTGAGATGATGCAAGCCACAAGCGAATGTTAAATAGTAGAGAAAATTCAATAATTCGCTTAAAATAGCCATGAGGATATTTACAGCCAGCTGGAACTATCCATTCCCAGGAAGGATAAAAGTCGTTTGTGACAGTGATAATTCAGCCAGGTGTTTGTAAAGTTGTGGCTCAAGTTTAGCTATAATGTTCTAAATCTCCTGATATTTCTATGGGACCTTATTACTGATTTTCTTTTTGGATTGGATGCAGTCTAACTTGCCAGTTTGCACTTTCTTACTGATGTGGTATTCAGTTGTAAAGCATGTATCTTAGAATTTTGGATACTAATTCAGGAACAGACCAAGCAAGAACATCTGCCTGGAGGAGTATTAACTTCCAATTCTTCTTGAATTCACTTCAATCCGGAACATGGAGAACTCCACAGGGTGACTGTCATATTTGTTAAGGGTTGCCTTGAACATCAACCTGAGGATGATGTGTTCAAATCAACATTAAATTTAACATGAAAATAGTGGCAAAACTCATGAGAAGCAGAATTTGTTGAGTAGCCAGTTTTCCTAATTTTATAAGTTCTTTCCCTTTTGAAGTTGTAAATGGATTCCTTTTGAACAATGTTGCAGAGCAAACATTCATACAGAGAGTCTAAATCATTGTTACACCATGTATGTGAATACATGGAATATGGTAAATACGATTGGTGAGTTACTGGCGCAGATTGTCATGCGCAATTATGATACTGTAGTGATAACAGAGACCTGATTCAAGGAACGGCAAGATTGGGTGTTAGATATTTGTGGGCACAGGTGTTCAGAAAGATAGGACAAGAAGAAAAGGTAAAGTTGCCATAGTCCCACTTGACCATAACTGATCTCCCCTTCGAAGAGGAGAGCTGACTGGGGGTGATTTAACCTAAGGATCACCACATCTTAGGTGAGGGGCATAGTTAAGATGGTGAGCCTTCATGAATAACCTCAGCTGGTACGGGAATTGACCCTGTGCTGTTGGCATTGCTCTGCATCACTAATCAACTGTTCAGCCAACTGAGCTAAACTGACCGAAGGAAAAGAGAAGGCATCGCGGTGCTGCTGAAAGGATGGCCCAGAAGGTTCAAGGGCAAAATCAAATTCAAGCAAAGGAACAAAAAGGGTGCACTTGCGTTCACAGAATCATAGAAACCCTAGAGTGCAGAAGGAGGCCATTTGGCACATTGAGTCTGCACCAACAACAATCCCACCCAGGCCCGATCCCCTAACCCCACACCTAGGCCCTATCCCTGTAACCCCACATATTTACCCTACAAATCCCCCTAACCTACGCATCCTGGGACACTAAAGGGCAATTTAGCATGGCCAGTACACCTAATCAGCACATCTTTGGACTGTGGGCGGAAACCGGAGCACCCAGAGGAAACCCACGCAGACACGGGGAGAACGTGCAAGCTCCACACAGACAGTGACCCAAGACGGGAATTGAACCCAGGTCCCTGGTGCTGTGAGGCAGCAGTGCTAACCACTGAGCCACCCTCTTGATGTTGCTTTATATAGTCCTATAGGCCATCAACCAGAGGGAAAGATAGAGAGGAACAAATCTGCAAGGATATTACAGAGAGGTGCATATGTTAGAGAACAGTTATAATGGGGGACTTCAGTTACCCAGATATAGATTGGGGTAGCGGTAGTGTAAAGTGCAGAGAGGGGAAGGGTTCCTAGAGTGTGTTCAGGGAGATTTTCTACAATATCTGATTCTTGGAAATGAGATGGGCCAGGTTGATCAACTGTCAGTGGGGCAACATTTAGGAGACAGTGATCATTGTATTGTAAGTTTTAGGAAGATAGTAGAAAAAGACAATGGTCAATCCAGAGTAAGAATAACTAATGAGGAGAGCCAATTTGAAAGAATTGGGCCAGATAGAATAGAGCCAAAGGTTGGTGGGAAAAACTGCAGCTGAACAATGGGTGTCCTTCAAAGAAGAAATTATTCAGGCACGGTCAAGTTATATTCCCTCAGAAGGGAAAAGTAGGGCAAACATCCAGAGCTCCCTGAATGTAAAAGGAGATAGCTATTATGATAAAGAAGAAAAAGTATGCTTATGACAGGTAGAGAATACAATTGAGAAGCAAGCTGAATACAAAAGATTCATAGGAAAGACAAGGAAGCAAATAAGAGAAGTGAAGAGGGATTATGAGAAGATTGGTAGCCAAAAGGAGTAGAACCATTTATGGACCATAAAGGAGATTTACACATGGAGAAAGGGACCTGGCTGAGGTCTTAAATGAATACTTTGCATCTGTCTTTACCAAGGAAGCAGATGCTACCCAGGCCATGGTGATAGAGAAGGAAACTCTGAGGAGGTTCAAAATAGCTGTCAGTACTTAAAAGTTGACAAGGCACTGGGATAGGAAGAGATGTATCCAAGAATATTGAAGAAAGTGAGAGTGGAAATTGCAGGGTCCCGGGCCATAATCTTTCAGTCGTCTCTAGACTCTGAGGAGGTGCCAGAGGACTGGAGAGTTGCAAACGTAGAAACAAGAAGCAAGAAGTGGCCAGACAGCCCCTTGAGCTTGCTCCGCCATTTAATAAGATCGTGGCTGTTCTGTTAGTAATTCAAATTTGCAAACCGCCGATATATCTGGAATTAAGATTCTACTGATGACCATGAAACCATTGTCGATTGTCAGAAAAACCCATTTGATTCACTAAGGGAAGGAAATCTGCCATCCTTACCTGATCTGGCCTACATGTGACTCCAGAGCCACAGCAATATGGTTGACTCTCAACTGCCCTCTGAAATGGCCCAGCAAGCCATTCAGTTCAAGGACAACTAGGGATGGGTAGCATGCTGGCCAGCCAATGACACCCATGTCCCACAAAATGAACTTTAAAAATACCTATCGCCTCAGCTTGCCAAGAACCTATTCACCTCTGCCTCAAAAAATATTCAAAAACTCTTGCTTCTGCCACTTTTTCAGGAAGAGAGTTCCAAAAACTGTCTTCTGAGAGAAAAAAAATTGCCTCTTCTCTGTTTGAAATGGGTGACTCCTTATTTTTAAGCAGTGACCTTTAGTTCCAGATTCCGCCACAAGAGGAAACATCTTATTCACATCCAGCTTGTCAAGCCTCCTCTATATGTTTCAATTAAGTTTTATCTATTACTCTTCCAAACTCCAGCGGATACCAGCCTAGCCTGTCTAACCTTTCCTCATAGAACAACCAACCCATTCCAGGTATTAGTCTGGTAAATCCTCTCAGAACTGTTTCCAATGCATTTACATCCTTAAATAACATGACCAATACTGTACACAATACTCCAAATGTGGGCCAGAATTCTCCGACTGTTTACGCAAGTGAGATCCTGTGGTCCTCCTGATGGCACACCCCACCATGGATTTTCCAGCCACGTGGGTGCAACATACTGCAGGAAGGCCAGAGAATCCCCCCATCCCACCCAATGGTCCCACTCGTGCCCTGTACAACTGAAGCAAAACCTCCCTACTTTTGTATTCTATTCCTTTCGCAAGGAATTATAATTTTCTATTAAATTTCCCAGTTACTTGCTGTACTTGAATAATAGCTTTTTACAATTTATGCACTAGGACACCCAGATCTCTCTGTACCTCAAAGTTCTGCAATCTGTTACGATTTAGTGCCAGGGTATAGCCCAGGCATGACCTTCTTTCCCCAGCCCTGGGGGACTCGCTTGCACAACTTCAGCAGGTTCTACTCACTAGGTGCACATTGTGGGACACCTGTTGTGATTCGTGGCATGCCAATGTGAACAGACAGTTTAATGGAGGACTAGCAGACGTAAAGGCTGCTAGTTATATTTAAATCTATCAACGTCGGGATTCCTGTTGCATCATTGATGGGGGATGGGGACAATTGGAACGGATTGGATTAGAAATCCCACCAACGTAAACAGTGCTGCCGATCCTGCCTCCTCCCCCACCTGCAAAAAATGGGAGTGCAAAATCCCCACTTTTTTTTCCTCTGAGAAACGTTAAACAAGGTGATGATCAGCTGTTAACAGTCTAAGGGACATGGAGGATGGCCGAGGGAGGGAGTTCAGGGTAGGGGCGGAGCCAGGGAAGGCACACAAGGGGGAGAGTAGGTCCTTGCGTGTTTGGTGTGAGGGTCCTGTGCATGGTTGTGGGGTGGGAAATATCCGGGCTTGGCTGCTGGGAGAGAGATGGTCCTAAAGAGTGGGGTTGGTGCTGTGTATGTTAGGGTCCTTGGCGTTGAACTAAGGGCACTGGGTAGTGGAGGGAATGGTCACAATTAGAGGGGTTAATAGGATGGTAGGTCTAGGGTGAAGTTTCATTATGTCCTCATGGGTGGGTCACAGAAATGGGCGAAACAGATGGCATGGATAATGGAAGGGGTCAGGGTGCATGCCTCAGAGGAAAGCATGGTTGTTAATGGACTGGGTGGTACATCAATGGCAAGGCACAGGTTTATCAACTATATCTCGAGAGTGATGGAGGGATGCCCAATAATTGTTGAGAAGGTGTGCAAACTTAGCTTTCATTATCCCGGTCAATACTGCAGTGTTCATACAAATGGATCTATGAACGAGACGTAAAGTCAACTGTGGTCTTCCAGGATGGGTTTCACTTCTCTTTGGTGGGGTGGAGGAAGGCCAGGAGTAGACCAATGCCAGCTGCAGAATTTCCCATTTAATGAAATGCTCAGGGCCAAAGGGACAGCTTCAAAGAATATGCTGGCAAGATGGATTGTTGCAATTTGTTCAAAGATAACCTCAGGCATACTGGTACCAGGTAACACTACTTCTACTAATTATGGTTAGCTGAATGGAAGCGACTAGGGTGTTGACATCCTGCTGGCTCCTCCCACAAAAATTCACTGTGCTCCTTATGCATGCAGATCTAATGAGCTGATCAGTGCAAAATTGCATGTAGCCTCATGCTTATGATTGGTCCCACCCCTGAGCGGAAATCATTGTCATTTCCACTCCAGCCTTCAAATTATACGCTTGATTGGAAGATTCCACCTATTTCTCAGCCAGATGTTCACTTTTTTCCCCTGTAACATTTGGTGGGATCTTGTTATTTTGATGCTTGCGTACTGAAGCTGTTTCTTGTCAACTACATTCTTTTACTTGATTCCCAAGTGCCAACAAGATTTTTGGGCAGACACCTGATCCCAAGCTAATTATATTCTTCTACTATTGTGTTTGGTAAATATGAAAGACTAGTACCTGTGCTCGTTACTCTTTGATCTTTCCTGCAAATATATATTTCTTTCCTGTTCTAATACTAGGCTTCTTAACTGTATAAAACTTGTATCTCTGTATCGATCATTATCTGTATTACAGTTGGATAAGTAAAATCCAAAACTAAGAGAAGATACATTGTGCACGCTTTCAGTTCTACAGATGCAGCCAATTTTTGATGGCCTTTACAGGAACTCCTGAAGAACAACTTCAGCAAGACTTCAACATGAATGCAACTCTGGTGTTGAGTTTATGTCTTGTTTCTTGCTTGTCGTTAATTTGTTCCTACTGCTGTTTCTGATTGGTCATTTTCTGTTCATTCACACTCTTAATAACATTGTTATTTAAAAGGAGACCGTTTCTGTCTATTAGATTCTTCACTCAGTCAATTGGGGTTTCTATGAAGACAACAGAACAAGATTCAATATCTCAGTTATACAACCACGAAGACCATACTGTGAATTCATACCACGCTATATCAATGTTCCTGCAGATAAACAAAATTCTTGAGTAACACGGTTACTGGGATAAGAGCATATAAGCAAATGTTTATCACTTAAGATTCACACTGGATGCCTCAAACTCATTTAATTTAAAGCCTAACATTGGTAAATACAATGAGCTGTTAAGGTGCTATGTTAGCTTTTTACAAAAGAAGAAACAGGTTCTTAGTCTTGAATTTTCGGTTTTGCAGTTAGAAAACCTTTCTATGACTCTTCAAAGGTCTGATGAACCTACAAAAGTGAGAAAAGATCACAAAACTTATTCCTGCTCATATGGTTTATGGTGCAGTCTTGTATAACCATCTTCAATTACTGGGAACGTTCATTCCTGGGGAAGGGAAAAACATCACAAATTTGTGTTCCTAGTGCAGGAACACATTAGTTCAAATGCGGAGGAAACCCATAGGGATTGCTGATTTTTGATTCTGACTTCCATTAGGTGAAGCACTGTGACTGGTTTGGCAAATAAATAATACATTTCATGTGTACATGCAGGGTAAATGGAAAAAATGGGTGGCATGGTGGCACAGTGGTTAGCACTGCTGCCTCACAGCTCCAGGTATCCAGGTTCAATTCTGGCCTTGGGTGACTTGTCTGTATGGAATTTGCACATTCTCCATGTGTCCACTTGGGTTTCCTCCGGGTTTTCCAGATTCCTCCCACATTCCAAAGATGTGCTGGATAGGCGGATTGGCCATAGGAAATGTGTGGGGTTATAGGGATAGAGCGGGGAAGAGAACCTGAGTAAAATACTCTGTCAGAGAGTTGGTGCAGACTCAATGGGCCGAATGACCTCTTCTGCACTGTAGGAATTCCAAGTGACTACGCTGTAATAGTCTCATCTACATGGGTTCCTTTTGAAGCCATTTAGGAATTGGAGTTTACCTTCGTGGTGAAGGATTTGGTCAGTCTTCCAATGAGTTGCTCAGTCTTCTTTGCTTTTGTATTAGAAATGATTTCTAAAGATATGATTAGGAGCTTCCCTGTGGACACACCAATGTGCATGTTTGCACTGGCTAAAGTCTTTATCTGTTGCAGTAAACAAAGAATATTGGTGTTAGCTTTACAATTTTTTAACGCAAGTGATCATTCTCAACTTTGCCAACAACACCTGGCCGTCCCACTGATTACAATGTGTAGATAATCCACTGCAAAGTAAATGTTTTTGGAGAAATATCTGTTGTAGATTTCCATTTTTGTCTAGAATGAGTAGAAGCAAACTACTATATCAAGATGGAAGGTGAGGTCCACTACAGATCAGGGTTGTTTTGCTGTATTTGTAACTGTTTTCATATTTTTTTCTCATCAAAATAGTTGATTGGATAAGATCAGCATTAGGTGGGCACACCTCCAAGTATTTCTTTGAGTTTAAGTCAAACAAATGCTGGTAGCCTTGTTTAGCTGTGTTACTATACGGCAGTAAGTGAATTTACAACTAAGATACTTGCAGTGGGAAACAAAAGGGAAAATATATATAAATAAAATGTAAACCCATTATTATATGGACATATCTTTTCATCAAGCTTCTCCTTGCACCAAAGAAATAGATGCTTATTATGGAATATAAATGTATTGGTGTGTCAGACAACAAACTTATTTTCAGCTGGCTAGTTTATTTACAGGTATAAAGTGCAAAAGTGAATTTATTGCATTAATTAGGCAATCATTTTTTATAATTTATTATATAAGGACTCTGTTGGAGAAATGGATCATTAATTCATATCAATCTGGACTTGCACATGCCAATTATGATTTGTTCTTCAGCTGTCTGCTGAAAGCAATGCTGTTTCTAAGAGGAGACATTTGACACTGAGAGCTGAGAAGTTTTCTTGTGGATGTGGACCTACAGAGTAATACAAGAGATGACAGTGCAGTCAAATATTGAAATGGACACTGGTGAAACACCTGTTGGGGATTGTAGCAGAGATTGCTACTGATACTAACTACAGTGACACATTTTCTGCATCATGGAGCTGTTGACAGTTGGTGTTATACCAGGAAAACCAGATGACATGAAGGTCACTAGTTTTGACTTCATTAATACAAGTTCAAAGGTTTTGTTCCAAGCAACTACCAAATGACCATTTAAAGAAGTATTTCAAGTGCAAAATTAACTCAATTTTACAGACCCCACCCACCAACATCCCCAACCCCATGTAGACCTGTCTTTTTCTGCTCTCTGTTTACACTTAGGAGTAGCTTCATTACAGTGTCCCATAACCATCCTAAAGCAGCCTGACTTGATTGCAATGCCAATGCCTTAAAATTAATCCCTGGGCAATTCAAACAGTAACCTTTGACCTGGAGCTTTTCTACTGTACAGTGGGCTGAACTCATAAACTAAATTTCTTGCTGAGTAAGAATGGACACCTAAAATGATAGGTTTCCAAAGGAATAGAAATGATTAAGCAACTTGAAAATTCTGCTTGGCAAACAGAAAATTGGTCATAATTTTATATAATACATATAAATATAGTATTTGGACTGCCAAAATTAATTACTATTTCTTAAAGACTTTATAGACTCGCTCTAGCAACTAGAAGATTAAGATCTTAAGCCATGAAAATCAGTAAAGATTCCAAAGGGTAATCTACAGGTACAGTATGACAGAAATGTTAAAATGTTAAACTTTAGAGAAAACCTCTGAAATTTTCAAAATATGTTTTAAGTTTATTAAATCAAACAGCTTGACACAGTATATGCCTTCGTGCATTGAAAGTAATGCATGTGTTTTAATTTTTAAATACAGCCAGACCACCTGGCACATCTCCAATCAGATAACTAACAGAGTGAAAATCTTCAAGGATTCACCTGAGCCACCCATTGCTAAGTATTAAAAGAACCAGTCTGATGTAGGGTGCTAGGGTACTAAGAGTTTCAAGTCCATGATTTTAGTTGGCCATCAGTTCATGTGGCTTGGCAAACTACATAGAAGAACACAGGAATGAGGTTGTCATGGTTCCTCTGAACAGTTTAGAAGCACGCATGCTGCACAGAGATCAAATCCTCAATATGTGTTTCTCTGAGAAAAGAAATGAAAACTAAAAATATAATTACTACCAACTAGGGAAGAGCCATAAAATGAATTCCAAATCCATATCTAAGCAATTTGGATGATTCTGATTCACACATTTGTGCCTGGTCATGTGTGTTGCAGTCTCCCCCTTTTGTTTCCCCTTTCTATTCTGTCCAGGCTCTTCATGATTTTGAATACCTCTTAACATCGCTTCTCAGCCATCTTTCCTCCAAGGTGAAAAATATCCCAGCTGCTCCAACCTATCTTCATAACTAAAGTTTCTCATTCCTGGAGCCATTCTTATAATCAATTCTCTTCTGCACTCTCTCTAATGCTTTCACATCTTTCCTAAAATGCGGCATCCAAAGCTGTGTGTACTTCTGCTGAAAACTAACTTGTATCCGATATAAGTTCAACGTAACCTTGTTCTTGTATTCTATGTAGGAGATTTTTACAATTACCTCATTGCAGTGTTAATGTAAGCCTACTTGCGACACTAATAAATAAACTTTTAATAAAGCCGTGGATACTATATGCTTTATTAACTACTGTCTCAATCTGTCCTGCCACCTTTAATGATATATGCACATAAACACCCAGGTCTTGCACCTTTTTAGAATTTTACCCCATGTTTTATACTGGGGGAGATTTTTCTTCCCACATGCCAGATTGGTGCAGTGGGGTCAAAAGCCTGTGAAATTCAAAAAGCTCCATTCATCTGGCGTGACCATGCTTTCTGATTTTCATTGGCCTAATTCAATGATATAATCAGGTTCATGCCCATAATGCGTGAGGACCTGATTTTATATAATTAACTAGCCCCCTTGCAATTTTGGTGATAACGTCACATTGGCAAGGTTCTTGACAGAGTTTTAAAAAGTGAAACCTGTCGAGTGGATCCCTCCAGAGGTGCAACGGTAAGTATAGCCCCAGGGAATGAAGGACATGGCCAGGCAGTGCCCTGGGAATGCTGCATGACACTGCCCCTGGCACAGGTTGGTTCTGCCAAACCTGGCAGTGCCAACCTGTGCTGGGGCACCTCACATTTCCACTCCATCTGACGAAGGAGCAGCGCTCCGAAAGCTTATGGTGTTTGCTACCAAATAAACCTGTTGGACTTTAACCTGGTGTTGTAAGACTTCTTACTGGGGCATCGCCAGGGCAGGCACGAGCGGGAGCCTCATGGGGGGATGGCATTTTATATTTGGTGGAGGTGGAGTGTATTTTTTATTTTTTTAAAAACTTCATTTTGTTTACAGATGCCTGCTTTTTTTTTGAGTGCGGGGGTGGGGATTTCTTCACTTTTGATGTGTTTTCATTTGTTCGGATTGGACATCTTCTGTGCAGCCATCTTTGCTACTCCACCAGCATAAAGACGCAAACCCCGCTGTTTTTTAGCTGTCAAAGTATGAATATTCCAGGAGAAAAGAGGCCTGTGGAGCTGGTTTCTCTCCAGAACTGACACTTTGACAAATTCTGGTAATATTTCCACCAACACGTCTCCATGTTTTCCGTATAGTGGCGGCATGGTGGCACAGTGGTTAGCACTGCTGCCTCACAGCGCCAGGGACTGGGTTCGATTCCCGGCTTGGGTCACTGTGTGGAGTCTGCACGTTCTTCCCGTGTCTAAGTGGGTTTCCTCTGGGAGTGGGTTTCCTCCTGATGCTCCGGTTTCGTCCCACAGTTCGAAAGACGTGCTGGTTAGGTGCATTGACAATGCTAAATTCTCCCTCCATGTACCCGAACAGGCACCGGAGTGTGGCGACCAGGAGTTACTTCATTTGCAGTGTTTATGTAAGCCCTCTTGTGACAATAAATAAACTTTAAATAAAAATGAACCACCTCACACTTCTCTGTATTGGCCTTCATATGCCACCTATCTGCCCGCTCCACCAACTTGTCAGTGTCCTTCTGAAGTTCTGCACTGCCCTCTTCACAGTTTACAATGCTTCCAAGATTTGTATCTGAAAATTTTGAAATTGTTCTCTGTACGCCAAACTCTAGATTCACTACAATCCTTTGTCGAGCACGAAAAGCACCCATTAACGACTACTCTTAGCCAATTTTGTATCCATGTTGCTTTTGTCTTTTTATTTCACAGGATATACTTTTTTTCGAGAGTTTGTTGTGTGGCACTGTTTTGAATGCCTTTTGGAAGTACATGTATACCACGGCAACAGCTTTTCCCTTATCAGCCCTCTGCTATCTCATCAAAAAACATTAAGTTATTTAAGCATGGTTTTCCCTTAAGAAAAATTTTGAAATTTATTTACAGGATGTGGGTGTCACTGGCTAGGCCAGCATTTATTGCCATCTCTGTCGATGCTGACTCTCTTTAATTAACCACTGGACTGGAGTTGCTGGGCTTAACCTTATCCCCCTTTTTGAACAAAGGTGTAATGTTTGCAATTTTGCTGTTCTCTGGCACACCCCTGAGTCTAAGGAAGACTGAAAGATGATAGCCAGTGCCTCTGCAATTTCCATTCTCACGTCCCTTGGAACCCTTGGCTTCATCTCACCCCGTTCAAGTATCTTCCTAACTTTTAAGTACAGACAGTCTATCATAGAAACATAGAAGATAGGAGCAGAAGGAGGCCATTTGGCCCTTCGAGCCTGCTCTGCCATTCATTACGATCATGGCTGATCCAATACATGCTTCTTATCAATTTTAAACCCTTTGAGTGACTGAATTTGCTCCTCTTTCATTATGGCCTGGGTAGCATCATCCTTGGTAAAACAGATGCAAAGTATTCATTTAGTGTTTCAGCTATGCCTTTCACCTCCATGTGTAAATCCCCTTTTTGGTCTCTAATTGGCCCTACTCCTTTCACCACCCTTTTATTATTTTTCGCCTACAGAAGACTTTGGCACTTCTTTCTATGTTAGCTGCCAGCCTCTTGCCTCCCTTATTTCCCTTTTCCCCTCGCCAAAACCTTCTGTATTCAGTCTGATTCTCAATTTTAATTTTTTTACCTGGCACCTGTAGCATGCCCTAATTATTCTTTACCTTAATTTCTACCTTCTTTGTCATCCAGGATTTGTTTGCGTTACCTTTGCCTTTTGAGGGAATATACCTTGACTCTGCAAAAATTATCTCTTCTTTGAATATAGCTCATTATTCAGCTACCATTTTTCCTGCCTCCCTTTGCCTCCAATTTATTTAGCCCAGATCTGTATCTACCTCATTGAAATTGGCTTTCCCCCAGTTAATTATTCTTACTCTGGATTGTTCATTATCTTTTTCCGTAGTCACACTAAACCTTGTGATACAATCATCACTGTCCTCTAAATGTTCTCCCATTGTCACTTCATCTAACAAGAGTGTGACGTGTATTTTCTAGAGTCACATAACTATCCGAATGAGAATATTTTGTACATTGCTGACATGGACTAGGAATTTAATGGATATTTTGGTTTTGAGTGCCATGGGGTGGCCTAATCAAAGGTAGCTTTTCAAAGGTAGGATAGGATTATTTTCTCTCTGGGGTGGCTCAGTGTTCAGCACTGCTGCCTCAGCACCAGTGTCCCAAGTTCAATTCCAGCCTCAGGTCACGGTCTGTGTGGAGTTTGCACATTCTCTCTGTGTCTACATGGGTTTCCTCCGGGTGCTCTGGTTTCCTCCCACACTCCACAGATGTGCGGGTTAGGCTGATTGGCCATACTAAATTGCCCTTCAGTGTCAGGCGGATTAGCAGGATAAATACATGGGGTTATGGCTACACGGTGAGTGCTGCCTGACTGAGAGGAGTGCTTTTGGAGTTGGGTGAAAACACGGAGTGGTAAATTATAAGGAGGTAAGTAGTCATTAAACTTGCTTTCAGAGTGAGCTAAATTTGTTCTTATTTGGGAAGTTAAAAGCTGCACTTTAGTGCATTCCTGCAACAGGAATCAGCTGAGTCAACTCTCAACTGAACTTGGCTGGTTGTTTGTACAACTAGTTAAAACCAGTTCCAGGGCTTTGTAAGTTGTGCCTATAAAAACAGAGGCCTCAGAGTGCTGTTCTGACTGCATTGTGAGTGCTGCCTGACTGAGAGGAGTGCTTTGGAGTTGGGTGAAAACAGGGAGTTAGGTGAAACAGGCAGCAGAGGCTACAAAGGAAAATGCTGATTGGTAAGTAAGTGTTAATTTTTCTTTTTGCTCTTGGCATTATAGTTGTTGTTGTACACTACAATAGTGTTTCTGTGTCATTTCTGTGGTTTATAGTTTGTAAAGGTTATATTTGGTAGTAACAAGGAGCAGGAAAGAAGGGCCCGAGAAAATTGAATATAATCTGAAACAAAACATCTTTCAAAAGTTTAATTTTAAGGGTAAGACATGACAGGAGGACTCCAAGCCGTGGTTTGCTCCTCTTGCTCCATGTGGCAGGCTGGGGACAGTTTCCAGTCCCCTGGGTCAGCATGTATGCAGGAAGTGTCTCCAGCTACCACTCCTGGAAGCTCGGGTTTTGGAGCTGGAGCGGCGGCTGGAGACAATGTGGAGCATCCGCGAGTCAGAGTATCGTGGATAGCACGTATAGAGAGGTGGTCACACCGCAGGCTCAGACTCTGCAGGCAGGAAGGGAATGGGTGACCACCAGACAGAGCAAGAGAGTTGGGAAGGTAGTACAGGAATGTCCTTCTCACTGATTCCCCTGCAAAACAGATATACAGCTTTGAATACTGTTGAGGGGAATGACCTCTCTAGGGAAAACGACAGCAGCCAAACTCACTGCACCACAGTTGGTTCTGCTGCAGAGGGGAGGGGTAAAAAGTGTGCCAGTGCAATAGTTACAGGGGATTCAGTTGTAAGGGGAATTGACAGGCGTTTCTGTGGCTGCAAATGAGACTCCAGGGTGGTATGTTGCCTCCCTGGTGCTAGGGTCAAGCATGTCTCGGAGCGGCTGCAGGACATTCTGAAGGGGGAGGGCGAACAGCCAGTGGTCGTAGTATATGTTGGTACAAACGACATAGGTAAAAAAAGGGATGAGGTCCTAAAAGCAGAATACAGGGAGCTTGGAAGAAAGTTAAGAAATCGGACCTCAAAGGTAGTGATCTCAGGATTACTACTGGCGTCACGTGCTAGTCAGAGTAGAAATGACAGGATATATCGGATAAATACGTGGCTGAAGAGATGGTGTCAGGGAGGGGGTTTCAGATTCCTGAAGCATTGGGACTAGTTCTGGGGGAGGTGGGACCTATACAAATTGGACGGGTTACACCTGGGCAGGACTGGGACTGATGTCCTTGGGGGAGAGTTTGCTAGAGCAGTTAGGGATGGTTTAAACTAATGTGCCAGGGGGATGGGAACCTATGTAAGGAGTCCGAGAAGGAGGGAGCAAGGACAAAATGTGGGGAGAAGGTTCCAACTACATCAAAAATCAGGAAAAAAAGTTAAAAGGAAGGAGAACTCAGGAGATGTTATTAATGGAAGTGTTAGAATTCAAAAGGCAGGTACAAAATCGAGCATAAGGGCATTTTATCTGAATGCTCGTAGCATTAGAAACAAAATGAGTTGATGGCACAAATCATTGCGAGCGAGTATGATTTGGTGGCCATTACAGAGACATGATTGCAGGATGGTCACAACTAGGAGTTAAATATCCAGGGGTACCAGACTGTTCAGAGGGACCGATAGGATATTTAAGGATGACATCAGGGCAGTAGTGAGAGATGATATAGGTTCTATGGAAAAAAAGGTTGAATCCATTTGGTTGGAAATTCGAAATAGTAAGGAGTAAAAGTCACTGATGGGCGTAGTCTAAAGGCCAACAAATAGTAACATCATGATGGGGCGAGAAATAAACAAAGAAATAACTGATGCATGTAAAAATGGTACAGCAATTATCATGGGGGATTTTAATCTACATATCAATTGGTCGAACCAGATCAGTCAAGGCAGCCTTGAGGAGGAGTTCATAGAATGTATCTGCGATAGCTTCCTTGAACGGTATGCAATGGACCCTACGAGGGAGCAAGCTACCCTAGATCTGGTCCTGTGTAATGAGACAGGAATAATTAATGATCTTACAGTTAGGGATCCTCTCGGAAAAAGCGATCACAGTATGGTTGAATTTAAAATACAGATAGAGCGTGAGAAGGTAAAATCCAATACCAGTGTCTTGTGCTTAAACAAAGGAGGCTACAAAGGGAAGAGGGAGGCATTGGCTAAGGTAGACTGGGAGCAAAACCTTTATGGTGGGACAATTGAGGAACAGTGGAGGACTTTCAAAGCGATCTTTCACGGTGCTCAGCAAAAGTATATACCAGCGATAAGGAAGGACTGTAGAAAGAGAGATAATCAGTCATGGATATCTAAGGAAATAAAATTGAAAGAAAATGCATACAAAGTGGCAAAGATTAGTGGGGAAACTAGAGGATTGGGAAATCTTTAAAGTCAACAGAAAGTCCCGAAAAAAGCTATAAAGAAAAGTCAGATGGATTATGAGAGTAAACTAGTTCAGAATATAAAAATAGCAAAACTTTCGACAAACATATAAAATGAAAAAGAGTGGCTAAACATTGGTCCTTTAGAGGATGAGAAGGGGGCTGTAATAACTGGAAATGAGAAAATGGCTGAGGCATTGAACAGGTATTTTGTGTCTTCACAGTGGAAGACACAAATAACATGCCAAAAATTGATGACAGGAAGGCTATGGCAGGTGAGGACCTAGAAACTATCATTATCACGAAAGAGGTAGTGTTGGGCAAGCTAAAGGTAGACAAGTCTCGTGGCCCTGATGGAATGCATCCCAGGGTACTAAAAGAGATGGGAGGGGAAATAGCAAATGCACTCGTGGTAATTCACCAAAATTCGCTGGGGTGGTTCCCGCAGATTGGAAAACAGCAAATGTGACGCCACTGTTTAAAAAAGGAGATAGACAAAAGGCAGGTAACTATAGACCGGTTAGCTTAACTTCTGTAGTAGGGAAAATGCTTGAATCTATCATCAAGGAAGAAATAGCGAGACATCTGGATATAAATTGTTCCGTTGGTAAGACGCAGCATGGGTTCATGAAGGGCAGGTCAAGTTTGACTAATTTGGTGGAATTCTTTGAGAACATTACATGTGCAGTGGACAATGGGGAACCTGTGGATGTGGTGTATCTGGATTTCCAGAAGGCATTTGACAAGGTGCTGCACCAAAGACTGCTACGTAAGATAAAGGTGCATGGTGTTACGGGTAATGTATTAGCATGGATAGAGGATTGGATAACTAACAGAAAGCAAAGAGTGGAGGTAAATGGGTGTTTTTCTGGTTGGCGATCAGTTACTAGTGTGCCTCAGGGATCAGTGTTGGGACCGCAATTGTTTACGATTTACACAGATGATTTGGAGTTGGGGACCAAGTGTAGTGTGTCAAAATTCGCAGATGACACTAAGATGAGTGGCAGAGCAAAGTGCGCAGAGGACGCTGAAAGTCTGCAAAGGGATATCAATAGTCGAAGTGAGTGGGCGAGGGTCTGGTAGATGGAGTACAATGTTGGTAAATGTGAGGTCATCCATTTTGGTAGGAATAACAGCAAAATGGACTATTAAATGGTTAAAAATTGCAGCATGCTGCTGTGCAGAGGGACCTGGGTGTCCATGTGCAAGAATCACAAGGAGTTGGTTTGCAGGTGCAGCAGGTAATTAAGAAGGCAAACAGAATTTTGTCCTTCATTGCTAGAGGGGTGGAGTTTAAAAACAGCGAGGTTGTGTTGTAGCTGTATAAGGTGCTGGTGAGGCCACACCTGGAGTACTGTGTACAGTTTTGGTCTCCTTACATAAGAAAGGATATACTGGCACTGGAGGGTGTGCAGAGGAGATTCACTAGGTTGATTCCAGAGTTGAGAGGGTTGGCTTATGAGGAGAGACTGAGTAGACTGGGGCTATACTCATTGGAATTCTGAAGAATGAGGGGAGATCTTATAGAAACATATAAGGTTATGAAGGGAATAGACAAGATAGAAGCAGGGAAATTGTTTCCACTGGCAGGTGAAACTAGAACTAGGGGCCATGGCCTCAAAACAAAGGGGAGCAGATTTAGGACTGAGTTGAGGAGGAACTTCACCCAAAGGGTTGTGAATCTGGAATTCCCTGAATTCCAGTGAAGCAGTTGAGGCTATCTCATTGAATGTTTTTAAGGGAAGGATATGTAAATTTTTGAACAGTAAAGGAATTAAGGGTTATGGTGAGCGGGTGGGTAAGTGGAGCTGAGTCCACGAAAAGACCAGCCATGATCTTATTGAATGGCGGAGCAGGCACAAGGGGCCAGATGGCCTACTCCTGCTCCTAGTTCTTATGGGGATAGGACTTGGGTGGGATTGTTGTCAGTATGGGCTTGAAGGGCCAAATGGCCGCCTCCTGTACTGTAGGGATTCTATGATTCTACTTGGCCCACTTCATTTCCAAGAACAAGGTCCAGCAGCATCTCCTTTCTCTGAACACAGACTGTTGTAGAAAATTTTCCTGAACACATTTTAGCAACTCTTAGCCCTTTTTTTACAGCTACTTTCCCACGGCTATATTTGTCTCCATAATCACCACTCTAATGTTTGCACCTCTAATTTCCCTGCAGATTTGTTCCTCTGTATCCTTCCCATTAGTTGATGACCTAGAGGGGTGGCACGGTGATAGTGGTTAGCTCTGCTGCCTCACAGTGCCAGGGACCCGGGTTCGATTCTGGCCTTGGGAGATTGTATGGAGTTTGCACGTTTTTCCTGCGTCTACGTTAGTTTGCTCCAATTTAGCTGAATTAGCCATGGTAAATGCGCAGAGATACGGGGCTGGGATGGAGAGAAGGACCTGGGTGGGGTTGCCATTTCAGAGAGTCAGTGTAGATTTGGTGGGTTGAATGCCTCTGCGCTGTAGGGATTCTATGGTTTTATGTAATTGGATCTTTTTTGTTCATTAGCTCTAGCCAAATCGATTCTGTGCTTAACTCCTCTGGGATATCCTTTTTCTCCAGTACTGCAATGCTCTCCTTAATACCGCCACTCCTCCCATTTTCTTCCTTTCCTGTCTATCCTGAATACCTGAAATCCAGAGTATTTAATACCCAGTCCTGCCCTTCCTTGAGCCAGGTCTCTGTTATAGCCACGATATAATAATTCCACATGGTAATCTATTATTGTAATTCCGCAATCTTACTTACCACACTTCATGCATTCACCTACATGCAGCATATTCCGACGTACTGTAAAGCTCCTCCACTGTGCCCCAGAAGAAAATACCAACTTTTTGTGGACTGAATCATTTCTATTTCCCAGCTATTCTGATAGCCTGTAAGATTGGTAATTGATGTGAAATTCAACTCAACTACTTCCAATATGAACTAGTTGATGCTACTTAAAATCTATTCACTTACATAACCTCTATCAGACAGAATTATTTGATTTTCATTTTTGATTTTGAGTTGGATCGGAATCCTGGTCCCAGATGAAGGCATACGTGCTAATCTTTGAAGTCATCTATTTTTGTTTGGCCATTTTATGTATTTTAGCGCTTCTAAGTTATGCCTCTCCAGCTCCAGAGAGCATAAAAACTTTTCTGAATACAAAATAAAACATTTTGAAAAGTGCTGGATGGGCACTGGCTTTGATTTTTTCTAAAAAAATTAATTGTTTAAAAAATATATTATAAAAAATTTCAACTTTGAAATTACAAAGTGTCATAAAGTCTGTGTTCCAATATTAGGTGCCTCTGTAAAATTGTACTTTTATTTATATTATACATTTCATACCAGGTGTACAGCACTAACTGGGATTTTCTTTTGCAGAAATATACTTTATAAATAAAATACCTGAAAGAACATTACAAAATATTTCAAAATGTAATTACAGAAAGTGTAATGATATTCAAGTTTTTTTATGTAGATCATGTTGCACCCTGAGGTGCTTCGATGCAATCAAAGGAACATTACAGACATTCCAAAATCGTCATTACAGAAAGTACAATGATATTTAAGTTGGGTACATAGATCGTGTTGCACTCTCAAGTGCTTCAATACAGTTGTGATACATGTACAGCACTGGCTTTGACTTTTTAAAAAATTCCTTTCTCAGAGTTACAAAACCAATGTGCAGAGTGGACAGGGCAAGCCCGTAATCCACTTCCTTGCTTGTTCCAAAAACCAATTCAAATTGCATTCAATTCATAGTCCCCATAAAAGAGACATACTGGTTCCAAGCTGACACGAACAGGCACTGCACCTGATCTCAGACTTGATCCTTAACAAAAAGCTGAGTATATTTAATTATCTGACAGAAAATGCATTAGCAGGTTTGATAGCTCCCTAACATTAGATGGACCAAAACCTGTCAATATGCGCATCACACCTCTCAGTAGAATCAAATTATCAAATCAACAATTAGTCCGTTCACCACTTGTCAAGTGCTGATTATCTTCAATGATGCAAAGCAAAAGCCCCCTTTCCAGCACAATGGAATCAAATAAATCTCCATGCTATGTTTATGTCAAATAATAAAATTGTCAAGAGGAATTTAAATAAGGGAATCTTTAGATTAGTGGAATATTCAAAATTATATAAATATTCAAAGTTACAATTTGTGTGGTTCAAATGCAGAACAAAAAAGCATAAACAAGTTGTGACTAAAGTGAAAGCAGAAGTTAAAAGATTGCAGACATCCCAAAATTGCTTCTGGTCTTGGGCAAAGAAATGTTGGCACTATAGGCCAGTTTGTGCCATTCTAGCTGCAGATCAAAGCTATGCAGCACATTTCCCTACTTTCTCCTTACCTGTACTATTTCCTGAGTTTATTTAATTTTCTCAATGTACTAATTGCTTGATTTCAACACCTATTTTTCATAATGCGTTCCATATTCTAATAATATTTTGCTTGAAAAATCCTTCTAACCCTATTTATGCTTCTAGTACTAATCCTGAGTAAATAATGAGTGCATCTTCAGACCTCTGAAGGAGTGGAAATGTGGGTGATTGAGTATGAGGTAAGGAAAGATGGTGCGGATAATGAAAAGCAGAGTACTTAAATGGGTATGGTAGTATAGTGATATTGCTGCTGGACTAGTAATCCAAAATCCTGAACTAATAATCTTAGAAATCGTGTTCTAATCTTTTTTATACATTCATGGGATGTGGACATCTCTGACTGGGCCAGCATTTATTGCCCACCCTTAATTGTCTTTAAACGGAGTGGCTTGCTAGGCCATTTCGGAGGGCATTTAAGATGCTTTGCATCTGGAGTCACATGTAGGCCAGACCACGCAAGAACGGCAGATTTTCGTCCCAAAAGGACATTAGTGAAACAGATGGGTTTTACGACAATCAACAATGGTTTTGTGGTTGTCATTAGACTTAATTCCAGATATTTTAATGAATTCAAATTTTACCATCTGCCATGCTGCGATTCAAACCCAGGTCTCCAGAGTTTTAACCTGGGTCTCTGAAATATCAGTCCAGTGACAATACCACCGTGAAATCACCTTCCCTTCTCACCATGGTGGTTTGAAAATTTGAATGTTTATGTTTATTATATTTTACAAGCTGGTATCAATAAGTGAGTACAAATCTGTCATAGGAGCTGGAATACACTTTATCCTCTTGAGCTTGTTTGGCAATTTAATTATATCATATTGATCTGTTGGATTGTCGTAAAACCCAGTTGATTATCTGATATTCTTTGGGAAAGTAGAAGCCGCCATCCTGGCCTGGCTGATATGTGACTTCAGTTCTACACCAATGTGGTTGACTCTAAAATAGCCTAGCAATACCTTTGAATTTAAAGCAACTATGAATGAGCAATTGACATCCACAATCCAATGATAAAACTTAAAGGATGTGGACCAAATTAAATGGTGGTATGGGGTTTGCGGTGAAATTACAAAAACGATGGCTAGGCATTAAATAGTCAATAAAATGGGACATGGTATGAGACCACATAGATTGAATTATGCTGAGGGATGCTTTTATATGAAGCAGAAGATCTGAAAATCATAATGAAGTGGTATAAAATAGCTATTCAAGGGAACCCCAGTGGAAATTAACTATAATCATGTTTAAAATCATTGAAAGTCATGTTGGCTATCTGGGAAAGTTGCGTTTAAACAGATGCTGTAGGTTAGAAGTTACCTTTGAATAAATGTAGACACTTCAGGCGGAATTCTCCCATTTTGAGAATAAGTGCCATGGTGGAGGCAGGAACGTGGAGTGTTTCCCGCTGTGGATGTTGGCAGGAAAACTTTCCAGCCCCAACCTCATTAATCATGCACCTGAGTGTTTGATGCCATCTTTGGTGGCTGGGCCTGGATGATGCATAGTCCGTGTTTTGGGTGCCTTATTGAAAAGGCATTCAAATCACTGACCCACAATTGAATGAAGAGGATAGATCTCTGGGAACACTCAGACTAGAAGATGGACCTCCTCAGAACGAAGATGGATCTCCTAGAACATTCTGAGACTGGATGATGGACCCCCTCCAGGATACCTTATCAAGTTTCGCCTGCAGATGCTCCCTTTACCCATTTCCAGCACCTAGAGTTGTGGGTGGCCTCCATTGTGACCTCTGGAGGCTGCCCCAGGCACTGTTCAGATGAGTCCCAGAATTTGCACGCATGTTCCGAACGAGTTTCACGGTGGTGTTTTTCTGCCGGCATTGTGGGGAATCTGCGTGGTGGTTAGGCCTTCATCTGCATTCCATCAACAGGATGCAAATGACGTTAACACCATTCTCTGGTGGGTTTTCAGAGCCAACATGACGGGCACCAGCGGAAGATCCTGCTGTCAATTCATGCTGGTGTTAAACCGATTTCTAGGCCTCTCACCATCCCCACCATCGAACACACCGGCAGGGTCTTGGGAGAATTCTGCCTTTAATATATTCACATGAAATGTTGAACAGATAAAAGTTGAAAATAATTTGGTGGATGCTGTTTATCTGGATTTTAAGAAAGCGTTTGACAAGGTACCGGAAGTTTGACTAATAAAATTGAGGCTCGTGGAATAGGAAGATTGGTGTCCAATTGGGTAAGAAAATTAATATTGAAAACATTGAGTCATGGTAAATGGTTCATTTTTCAGACTAGAGGGTGGTAGACACTGGTGTTTCCCAAAAGAGTTAGTGCTTGGACCAATGCCGATTTGCTTTATGTAAATGACTTGGATCTTGAAATAACTCTGCATTGGAAGGTGGGGAGTGATGGCCTGGGCGGTGATTGGGAGGGGGGTGCAATCGACCGGGTCGGCAATTGGTGAGGGATGGGCGTGATGCCTGTGGTGGGGGGAGCCCAACATGGAGCGATCGGCAGTGGGTCCCAATGTCCGTAGCGGGGAGTGACATGAGATCTCCCAGTGCAGTGTAACTGTGTACTGGGAGACTGGGACGTCTGCGTAATGGCATTCCAAGAGCTCAGCAGCAGGCCTCTTGGCGTGAATAGACTCCACCCCCTCCCCTTGCTGGTGAGAATCACATCCAGGCCCTTGTTTTTCCTAAGAGCTGCATGATTTTGACTGGGAGCTCGCCCAAAAAATGGGCGCGATTCTCTCCCGTTTTCACACTCATTCGACACTTAGAAGTTTTTTGGTAAGATCACCTCCAAGAGAACACAAATCCCAGATTCAATCATCTCTTTGGCTCAGATCAGCTAACTCAACAATCAGTGAAGCTTAAAGGATCCCTGAGTTAGGGATGGAAAGGTCACCCAGGGTTCCCAGTCCTGATTGAAAAGGACCCGCTACAGGAATTGCAAGACTGGATACCACGTGAAGAAATTTGGGCTCATAGATGGATAGCATGCTAGCAGTTGTGAATAATGGGCACTTGGATGATTTACCATAGAGTAAGTATTACCTGGAACCCAATGCCTTCAAAAAAGGAGAAAAGAGAACTGGAAAAAAAAAAGCTTCTTGATCATCAATCATTATTTGGAGGTGGGTATATTTCTAAAAACAAAAAGTAAACTATTGTACACAGGAATAGAAACATATTAGTGCTTTGGAGTAAAAAGTACACTATTTTCAGTTTTTTCAAATAGTGCTTACAGTAAGCAGTCTTTCAACTACTGTTCAGGACAGAATTTTCACTTGATCTGGTTAACAAAATAAGCAGAGAATGTGACTACTTGATAAGCACAGTACCAATATTCTGCTCACTTGAATGTTATGAAGAAAATTTGGCTTGGCAAAAGATACATATAAGCACATTTTGTATTTTAGTCTCTAAACAACAAAATTTACATTAAAAATGTATTTTGACCTTGTTTGTACAGGGCCAAGAATGGCCTTGTCTAATGTTATTTGTAACAATTGTAAATTAAGAAGTTCCATTAAAAAAATTCTGAGTCATGCCTTTTCCCACACATCAGCCCTTCTTCCTCTGCCATCGCCTTTTTTCTACATGGTGCAAATTAGTCCTTGTTCATCCTATGTAATGTCTCGCACAGTTATGCACTGGATTAGGAAAGAAAGTATGGTTGCAGGCTTGGTACAGTTTAGTAGTACATTGGCAGCCAGGTCAAGAACCAACACAGCATGGGGTAATGGCTTGGAGCTTGCCACCAACAAGGGTGGTGGAAGTGGAAAAACCACAGTGCTTTCAAAAGGAAATTGGATGGGCGCGTGAAGGAAATACATTTTTGATTTGATTTATTATTGTCACATGTATTAGTATATAGCGAAAATTGTTTCTTGTGCTACACATACAGAGTATACTGTTTATAGAGGAGGAAAGGAGAGGGTGCAAACTTAACTATAATGTCGGCATGGAGGGACCAGGACAGGTTGTTAGTGATCTGGACACCTAGAAGCTTGAAACTCTTGACCATTTGACCATTCCCACTTCATTCCCATTGATGTAAATGGGGCATGTCCTCCACTACGCTTCCTGAAGTGGATGAGTATCTCCTTCGTTTCATTGAGGGAGAGGCATTTTACTGGCATCTGCAGGGCTTCAATAGGATTGACTGGATTGCTCTGTGGAGAGTTGGCATAGACCCAATGGGCCAAATGGCCATTTCTGTGCTATAAATGATTCTATGACTGATTTAAGGTGATGTGAGGAAAACCTTTTTGCACTGAGTGGTTAAGATCTGGAATGCACTGCCTGAGAATGTGGTGGAAGAGGATTTGATAAAGGCTTTCAAAAGGATGTTGGATAATAACCTGAAAAGGGAAAGCTTGAAAGATATGATAGTGGCACTAGCTGAGTTGATCTTGCAGAGGGACTACATGGGGATGACGTACTGAATCACCTCATGCTGCAACAATTCTATGATTAGGTGAAAGGTTCAAATGATATGAAAAACAATAAGAATTATATTGGAATCACATTATTACTTCATCACTTGTGATGCAGCTGATAACTATTTTGTATTTCTTCTGCTGTGTCAGAGTCTTGCGCAGATACATTGATTATGTCATGTGAAAAAGGCAAGTGGTGCATGAGGAATTTTGCTTAGGTAGATGATAATAGCCACTGCTATATAGAAATTAATGCATGTCCGTGAGTGGGTATAAGGATTTGAATTGAAGAGTCTAGAGGATGTGATCTTACGAAAAAAATTCTAAGTCCAGGACGAGTGTGAAAACAGGGGAGTTTCTGATTTTTTTGGGGGCGAATCCAAATCTGCAATGTTATGCACTTAAGAGTGGGGGGGGGAAGCAAAAACCGTTTGTCGCTTGTAGGGGTAGGGAGCAGGTCTTAAATCACCCAAACACTGGCTGAGAGCAGCAGAGGGTGAATATGCACAGGCCCCTCTGCTGTGAGAGCAGAGAGGCCTGTCACTCAGCCTCTGCTGCTCTCAGCCAGCCTCCGTGGCCTCAAGCAGGCACCCTCCCCAGCTACCACTGGGCCCCGTGGCCTATTACAACCTCCCCCATTGCCCACACTGATCGCAATGCAGAGTGGCAGTGGGCCCTTCTCTCTCCCTCACTGATGGCTGTGCAGAGTGCGCAGCGGTTCCCCCTCCAACCACTACCGATCGGCCACCCCAGCTTTGGCCCTATGCCCCAGTAGGCCCTTGCTGATCCCAAACTCTATTTAAGTTTAGAAACTTAGGTGGAAGAGCAATCGTAAACCAAATTAAGACCCTTTAAACCTCAACATGTTAACGGACGTGACTTTTTAAATAGATCGGCTTCATTAACTGCATGTTGAAAAACAAATAATTGTACAACTGGTCTGTTACATCTTGGATTTAATTGTCGTGTTTGTTGAGTGAAAGAATAAACTCTCGGATTGCTGACAAGCACAGGGAAATCTACCATGCTGTTTTTTTTTACTATTTACAATTTAGCCCTTCACATTTGGACATGTAAGAATGATTTACAGCCAATAGAATACGGTTTGTGTGGTCACTTTTTAATGCAAGGAAATGCAGTAGCCATTTTTTTGCACAGCAACATCCCACAAACAGTAAAGAGAAAATGACCAGATATTCCATTTTTTTTCATAACGTTGTTTGAGGGTAAAATAAAGGTCAGGACACGGAGTAATTTTCCTGGTCTTTAAACAGTGACGTGGGATTTTTACGTCCATCTGAAAAGGCAGATGGGGCCTCAGTTCAATGTCTCAATCAAAAGAGAGCTCCAACAGTTCAGCACTTACCAGTAATACACTCAAATATCAACCCAGAGTCTCTGAAGTAAGTCTTAAACCCATGTAAAGGTTGTTTGTCACACTGCAACAAAAACAAATCTGACAGGAATAAAGTTTTTAATGATATAAAAATCAAATACTTTTCTTCAACTTTTTCTGTCTACCATATTTCCTTAACACAGTTCCTTGCTTTTGCCATTTTTTAAATTTAAATTTTACTTTGTTCTTCAAAATGTATTCTAATCTAATTATGTAAACTATCTAATCATCATGTCGATCAAAGGTTGGCTCATTTGTCTCACAGGTAAGATGCTGATGAGATTCACTAGCCTATTTACAGAACTGAAATAAGCCATTTAGCACTTTAAACCTGTTCTGTCATTCAGTGAGATGGCTGATCTGTCATTGAACTCCACATACCCAATTTTGCCCAAATAACTTCATACCTTAGGCTAACAATCTATCAATCTCAGTTTTAAAGTTAGCAATTGATCTGGGATCAGTTGCCATTTGCGAAAGATAATTTCAAACTTCTACCACCTTTTGTGTGTAGAATGTTAACTAATTTTTGCTCCTGAAAGATCTGGCTTTAATTTTTTTAACTGTTCCCTCAGTCCTGGACTCCTAAGTGGTGGAAATAATCTCTCTCAAATCCCTCTCGATCTATTCCCACACATTCTATCCTATCTGTTCCACTTAGTGTCGTGAAAAGTTTAACTAAATCACCCCTTAACCTTTTAAATTCCAGGGAATCTAACCCTAGTTTATGTAATCTGTCACTGGAATTTAATCCTTGGAGTCAAGGCGTCATCCTGTAATTCTTATGTTGCATTCCCTCGCAAAACCAATATTTCTTTCCTAGGGTGTATTGCCCAGAAATGCTCATAGGTGTTCTCCCTTGTATTCTATTCCTCTAGCTATGAAGGCCAGCATTCTATTAAACCTTATGACAAAGTTCTGTACTTGTTCAAGACATCTTAATGATCTATATACCTGGACCATATGTCTCTTTGGATCTCCACTGTTTCTAATGTTTCGAAAGTAAGCTGTTATTATCTTTTTAGGTCCGTTATGGATTACCTCATATTTGTCTTTATAGAAACCTATTTCCTATTGTTTTGCATATTCAATTAATCTATAAATATATCTTTGTAATATTATGCTTTGAACTTTTCTTCTAGAAACAAACTTTAAATTACTTCTCTTGCTTTACTCAGTTTCCATGGCCTTTTTTCTTGCTTCTCTCTGTAACCTCCTTCAGTCCATCAACCTTCAAGTCTGTCATTCTAACTTTTGTCTTTTATTCATCCCCCACTCTCTGCCACTGGAAGTCATGTTTTCAGTTTCCTCAAGATGTGGAATTCTGACCTTCCCTCTCCAAGCTCCTCTAATCCAACCCTACTACTTTAACCAAGTTATTGATTATCTTTCCTCAGATCTTCTTTGACTTGATATCAATTTTTAAGACTATCCTGCTAATAAGCACCCTACATTAAAGATGCTATATAAATGCAAGTTGTTTCTTCCCCTCACTTACACTAATATGTTTTGATAGGAGCAAAACAGCATTTTGACTGGCTAAATACAATTAGAAGCACCAAGTTACCTTGTAAGAATTTCGCTCTTAGGATCTGGGCCAATTTAGCAGTCTTATGTGAGGAATAAAAGAATGACCAGGGTGAGGTTAGGGCCGGTCAAGGACAGTAGTGGGAACTTGTGTATGGAGTCAGTAGAGATAGGCGAGGTGATGAATGAATACTTTTCTTCAGTGTTCACCAAGGAGAGGGGCCATGTTTTTGAGGAAGAGAAGGTGTTACAGGCTAATAGGCTGGATGAAATAGATGTTCGGAGGGAGGATGTCCTGGCAGTTTTGAATAAACTGAAGGCCGATAAGTCCCTTGGGCCTGATGAAATGTATCCTAGGATTCTTTGGGAGGCAAGGGATGAGATTGCAGAGCCTTTGGCTTTGATCTTTGGGTCCTCGCTGTCCACGGGGATAGTGCCAGAGGACTGGAGAATGGTGAATGTTGTTCCTCTGTTTAAGAAAGGGAATAGAAATGACCCTGGTAATTATAGACCGGTTAGTCTTACTTCGGTGGTTGGTAAATTGATGGAAAAGGTCCTTAGGGATGGGATTTACGACCATTTAGAAAGAATTTTTTGAGGAGGTAACTAAGTGTGTTGATGGAGGTAGGGCAGTTGATGTCATATACATGGATTTTAGTAAGGCGTTTGATAAGGTCCCCCATGGTCGGCTTATGATGAAAGTGAGGAGGTGTGGGATAGAGGGAAAGTTGGCCGATTGGATAGGTAACTGGCTGTCTGATCGAAGACAGAGGGTGGTGGTGGATGGAAAATTTTTGGATTGGAGGCAGGTTGCTAGCGGAGTGCCACAGGGATCAGTGCTTGGTCCTCTGCTCTTTGTGATTTTTATTAATGACTTAGAGGAGGGGGCTGAAGGGTGGATCAGTAAATTTGCTGATGACACCAAGATTGGTGGAGTAGTGGAAGAGGTGGACGGCTGTTGTAGGCTGCAAAGAGACATAGGATGCAAAGCTGGGCTGAAAAATGGCAAATGGAGTTTAACCCGGATAAATGTGAGGTGATTCATTTTGGTAGGACTAATTTAAATGTGGATTACAGGGTCAAAGGTAGAGTTCTGAAGACCGTGGAGGAACAGAGAGATCTTGGGGTCCATATCCACAGATCTCTAAAGGTTGCCACTCAAGTGGATAGAGCTGTGAAGAAGGCCTATAGTGTGTTAGCTTTTATTAACAGGGGGTTGGAGTTTAAGAGCCGTGGGGTTATGCTGCAACTGTACAGGACCTTGGTGAGACCACATTTGGAATATTGTGTGCAGTTCTGGTCACCTCACTATAAGAAGGATGTGGAAGCGCTGGAAAGAGTGCAGAGGAGATTTACCAGGATGCTGCCTGGTTTGGAGGGTAGGTCTTATGAGGAAAGGTTGAGGGAGCTAGGGCTGTTCTCTCTGGAGCGGAAGAGGCTGAGGGGAGACTTAATAGAGGTTTATAAAATGATGAAGGGGATAGATAGAGTGAACGTTCAAAGATTATTTCCTCGGGTGGATGGAGCTATTACAAGGGGGCATACTATAGGGTTCGTGGTGGGAGATATAGGAAGGATATCAGAGGTAGGTTCTTTACGCAGAGAGTGGTTGGGGTGTGGAATGGACTGCCTGCAGTGATAGTGGAGTCAGACACTTTAGGAACATTTAAGCGGTTATTGGATAGGCACATGGAGCACACCAGGATGATAGGGAGTGGGATAGCTTGATCTTGGTTTCAGATAAAGCTCGGCACAACATCGTGGGCCAAAGGGCCTGTTCTGTGCTGTACTGTTCTATAATCTATGATCTTCAGAGCAACTAAAAAGTAGCAATTGCAAAACTCAAGACATTAACCAGAGAGATTTGTAAACCATATGTACAAAAAGCTTTCCTAATCTTTTTCTTATTTTGTAATCTATAATCAAATTAGAAAATTAAAACATTTGAAAAGGGTCCAGATAGATCTTGCCCTTGGAAGAAAATGAAAACAGCAGTTAGCAATTTTAAACAAAATAAGTAATTATCAGGATAATCCAAAAAACCTAGTTGATTTTGAAAATGTAGCGAATGACTTCTATTAATTGATAAACCAAACTTGAATCCACATCTCATACCAACTTGTGGAACACCAAAGTATGTAACACTTCAATTTTCAACACTAATGTTAGCACAGAACTGTGTGTTTGTAACTACATCTAGAATATGGGCTGGAATTTTACCGCCCTGCCCGCCACAGGAATTGGAGCGGGCGAGGGGCGGACAATGGGAAGGTCCGTTGACCTTGGGCAGGATTTTACAGTTTTGGGATGAGCAAGGCTGTAAAATCTCGCCCATTGTCTATACTTGACAATTCAAATTAAAAAGCGAAAGAATTGCATTTGTATGGTACTTTTCATGACCTCAGAACATCACAAAGTGCTTTACTGCTAATGAGGTAGGAAATCCAGGTAGGAAATTGTGCACTGCAAGCTCCCACAAACAGCAATATGATAATGACCAGATTATCTAGTTTAGTGATGATGAATATTGATCAGGGCACTGGAGAGAATTTTCTTGTTCTTCATCATAGTGCCATGCAATCTTTTAGTATTAAACACCTTAAGGCTTTTTTTGATCTATGTGGTTCATGCAGATAGGTTGCTAGAATATTATTCTTTTTAAAAAAAAATTATCTTCTTTTGGCCTTGAATGTTACATGCCATACCTCAACTAGGAAAAACATGGGACTTCGGAGCAGGAGTAGGCCATTCAGCCCTTTGAGCTGCTCCGCATTCAATAATGGCTGATCTGGTTGTGGTCGCAACTCCACTTTGCCATCTGCCCTCATAATCCTTGAATTCCTTGTCTATCAATAATCTGCCTAAATCAGTCTTGAATAAGTTCAATGAGAGGGTACTCATGCAACCTGCTCCTGGGCTTTTATCAGTGCAGTCCTATAGCTCACTGAAAGCAACTGTGATTTATGTCACATATTGGTTACCTTGACCATTTACGTTGTGTGCTTTCCTCAAAAATGTAAAAAATGTTTCTCATGAGCTGTAAAGTCTATTGTGAACTTCAGCCAAACATGTTTGAGATCATAGAATCATAGAAACCCTACAGTGCAGAAGGAGGCCATTCGGCCCATCGAGTCTGCACCGACCACAATCCCACCCAGGCCCTACCCCCACATATTTACCCGCTAAACCCTCTAACATACACATCCCAGGACACTAAGGGGCAATTTTTTTTTAACCTAGCCAATCAACCTAACCCGCACATCTTTGGACTGTGGGAGGAAACCGGAGCACCCGGAGGAAACCCACGCAGACACGAGGAGAATGTGCAAACTCCACACAGACAGTGACCCGAGCCGGGAATCGAACCCGGGACCCTGGAGCTGTGAAGCAGCAGTGCTAACCACTGTGCTACCGTGCCGAGGGAGGGAGAATATTTCACTGGATGTTTTTTGACAGCCGACAAAGGATATTTCTAGCGAAAAGTAATATGACTTGTATAAGTAGGGTCTTATATAATGAGTAAGGCAAACTCTTGAGACTACAGTTCCATCAGCAGATTTACAGCAATCGATGGGTGATCCAGTTGCAGCTGAAAATAGTTTAGCTGAGACGAGAACATGATTGGCCTCATTTCAACTTTGCACGCATGCAATTCCCGTTATGCTCAAGATTTTATTCAGCCAAAAAGCAGAGGAGGAGAATGGTTTCTGTGAAGAATTTTGAAATGGTTCTCTTTCATCTGATTACAGGTGGAAAGTTTGTTTACCTTCTTCAGGACTAAGGACCAGGAGACTTCATTATCTATTGGGTGGTCCCAAGACCTTCTGCCTGGTGGATTTAAGAAGCTCCTTATTTTCAAATACATTGCTTCACATTAGAATATGCTTATGGAAAGTAGTTTTGCTGTACTGCAATTTTTAATAAAGAGGTCAAGCTCAGTTGTTGTGACTGGATTTATACTGTATTTTGATAATAGTTGAGTTTGATTTGCAGTATTCTACAGAAAGCAAATCTGTCCGAATCAAATTTTACCCTAATCTGTGGAAATAATTTGAGGAAAACTATTCTACTTGAATACCCCCACATATTTATTAAATGTTATAAAAAGAGATAGTTGTACACTTAGGAACACCTTTTTGTCACATTCTTTACACTTTAGATTTTTTCAGAAAGTCTTGAATTTGAAGTGGGGGGGGAAGAGTCTTTGAAGTCTCTTTTTTTAAACAAAATGGCACTGCACACAGGCAAAAAATTAACTCCATCATAACTGCATGGAGGGAGTATTAAAAAGTTAACAAGCAGGAATATTATTGCCTTAGGAAAGTGCTACTTTTGGCAGGAAGAATAATTTTGATGGTATTACTAACATTTTCTGAGGTAGGTTTGCGATGTAATTTAATGATTGCTGCTAAATTTAAAAGCAGTTGAACTAGTTATTAAAGATGCATTTCAATTGAATAACAAGGCTTCCATTTTGTGTATACTTAAACACAAATTAACCTGGATCTGCAAAAATTTCAATCAGATATACAGCTCTCATGACAGCTAAGGTGTTCAGTTGTTTTGCTGGAACTGGATAAGGAAGGTCTGAGGCCGAGATGGAAAAGAAGAAAGGTTAATCTGGAAATACCCAGTTGAAAGAGTACATCATAGCATGACATACTTTTGCTTATTGGAGAAGCAGTGTGTTCAAAGATTGAGGCTCAATCAGGACAACATTGAGCAACATCAGTTAGGTGTTGAAACAAGATCTTAATTCCTTTTTTAATAACTAATTGCTCAGCCAATTGCTGAGTGGTGATATTCTACACATTTATACAACAACAGAAGATTTTGTCCAGTGGGCAATTGCTTTAAACAGTAAGTCCTGCTGTGCGGCATCTATATGTTGTCTCTTGTCAACCAATAGGATGCTTTGTACATCCTTTTTTCTGGTGCACTTCAGTATCTGCAGTGAGCGTGAATGCTCAGGTAGTGACAATATAAAGATACTGCCTGTTAGATGGAAGAAACTATGGTGACATTGCACTGTCAACTGCAGCCCTTTGTGATACGAAAAACTGGCATTGAAAAGTTGGCCACACAGCAAAGATTTAATGCAATTGTTGGATTTCACAGAGTAGTGTTAGTGGTTGATTATAGCCACACACACATTGTGCAGTAAGCCAATCCAGTGGCATATGTCAATTACGAATGTTTTTTTAACCAAACATAATCCTGTTCCATGAAATATCCAGTGTCAACACATTGCACATGATTACATAGTCTTTGCATCTAGTTCATTTGAATGGTTTTTGGATGGACCAAATTTACAATCTTTGTACACATCTTCCAACATCTTTGAATTGCCTGAAAGTAGGGCTGAGTACAAATATAATTAGGTATGCAAATGTAAAGAAGCTATTACAGAAATAAATTTTGATCTTTTGATTTTGCATCATTCTTGAGGTACTGTGCATTATTCACCACACAAAGTATGCCATGTGGATTTTGCTTAACATTGTAATCTAGAAGAGCATATATATCGACAAACAAGAAGAATGGCTGTATTCTGGCAGTGGATGAAGAGGACCTCGAACATCCTGAGACAGGGAGACACCATGGTGAGACTAGTTCAAACTTTAATAGTTCATTGTTCGCTTAAAGCACTCTCTCCCTTTTCCATGGTCACAGTCACCCATAAGACATGATAAATGATCAGACTGCAATAAAATGATATAATCCTGAAAAAAATGTTATGCTTAAAACCACGATGAATCTACCTTTTTTACACTTAATAGACTTAAGTTTCAAAAGATACAGTTGTATCAGAGTATAAAAGAATCCAGTTCTTGAATAACAAAAATCATAAATTAGTAATCATTTAAGCATTTTAAATTATATTGGGCCCGATTTTAACTCACTCAAAAGCCATTCACTTACACAGAGTGAAAATCGAGCCCATTGTGTTTGCAGATTCTAATGTGACACTTTGTATGTCTTAGAACTGCTCTTTAATATGTGTATGAATTGGTGTCTATGATCTTTGTGTGTCCCTATCTGACACATTGCCAGCAGAGAAAGGACTGTTATCTAGCTAGATCAGTTTGGTAAGAATCATATATTGGAGTGGTGGAGACTGCATTGCCACTCAGTAATAGTTGTGATACTATTAGTTGTTTAGTGCCTGTAGTTCCTACTACTGAAACTTTGACATAGGTCATTCAATGTAGTTTCAGCCACAGACAATAACTTGAGGATTCTTAAATGTTAAAATGTGTTGTACAAATTTTGGGAGGCGCCCATATAATTAACTTGACAATGGTTAAAGATCAATGTGATTAATATACCTAATTTCTGAAAGATACTATCAGGAAAGCAGAATATTGCCCAAAGTCCTGATAAGTATTGCACAGATTTTTTTGGAGCGTTTCCCTGGTATCGTCAACAGCCACAATCAGAGCAATTTGCATTGTAGCTCTGATGTTATCGAAGCATGCATCAGTGTAGTCTGCAATCCCTCACTAAGGCTATTAAAACACTCGGTGAGCTCAGATTGCAAACTATCAACAAGGTCATTTATATTATACTCCATAATAAATTAAATTCCAGTCAAGCAAAAGGTCAGTGCATTATGCATGTCAGTGTGCAGTTCCTGCATGGTTTGCTCCACTGCATGTTTGTAGGTCTGTTTTGCCTACTTCTAACATCTTAAGATGCCAAACAATTTTGCCCAGTAGATAATTGCACTATATAAACTCATACTGTATGGTATCTAAATGTTATCACGTGAGCCAATAGGGTGCTTTGCAAATCCTTTCTTCTGGTGCAGTTCAATGTCCATAGTGAGCCATGGGTGCTTATGTTGTATAGCTGGTGATAAAATGGCTAATGTAATGGTATAGCCTCTCTGTGCTGCTGCTAGTATTGGATGCTATCGGATTTGTAGTTCTTGATAGTTCTTTCTGTTATACGTTCTGTGGCAGAACAGATGCAGGCAAGTCGCATTGATCCTGGTACATCTATAAGTAGAATTTGCTCACACCGGAAATGTTGATCCATTACTTTTTCACCATTATATTTTAAGAAACTGTTTCAGCATACAGTTTCAATGCAATAGTAATTATTTTAGCAGCGTTAACCAGAATCAATGAGTCAGCTGCTGGTATCACAAACTCCTGAGTTTCCAGGGAGAAGATATTAAACCTCCTTTCTTGAGCTCCCTATCAATGCCAAGTTCTTCCTGAATTGCATATGTAGTTTTCCCTTTCTATTTTTTCTATTGTAACATCATTAGAAACATCAGAGTGTTTTCTTTATTCCTAGCAATAGCATTCACCACTTCATATCCCCACCCACCCCCCACGCTTGCCTGCATGTCTCTGGGTGCATAGTTGTGGCAAATATGGAGACTCTTTTTGGCATGGCCTCACTTGTAGACATTTCTACTTCTGCCTTTGTGAAATGTGGCTTTCCCATTGCTTCTCTACCATTTTCTGCAGTGTTCTAATGCTGCTATTGCCAAGCCTTAACTCTTGGAAGTCAACTAAACCATTTCTAGTTTGCTAAGTTAATTAAAACGGATTCTTGCAACAACTTTCTAATTGGATTACTTCAGTAAGCTTAGCAGAAAATAGGCCCACAACAGTGGTATAACTATCCAAACAGCAGAACACAGTGCAGTTCAAAATGGCAGAGGTTCTTGTCACTGTTGCTCAAAACAGGGAACATCGCTTTGTAAGTTCTGGAAGCAAATTGTTTATTATCCAAAATATTGTGCCAACTTCTTAACCATGAAAATCAGAAAAAGATGGAAAATGATTAAATAGGCTAGCGTTTAACAATATTCTTCAAATCAGCCCGGTGTAAGCATGACTAAAACTCCATAACTGCTAGAATAAAGCAAACGAGATGGGACAAACAAAAAGTTATCAACAGATTAAAACATTTTCTTACCTTTGCACCCATTTGTCCCTGCCTAGAAATTTTTTGCACAATTTTGAAATCTTTTAGAAAAAAAAGATTAATGCAAGTATGAAATACGCATACTCAAGCAGCATTTAATGTATTTCATTTACAATGATGTGCCTGCCAAGCTCCATCATTGTACAGTATATTTCCTTCTTAGTACTACTTATTATCAATTCTTGATTTACCTCTTTTGTCCTATTCATTTAATCTTGGTTGTGTCTGCTCCTTGGCTCCTTACCTAGATTGCTCAATAATTTAGTGTGATCAGGGCAAGCAGCCCCTCATGATAGGTCACTTTCCAGGAGCTAGAAAACACAAAGGAAACCCCAGGTTTGTTCTTATTAGTAGGACCTTATTTTCCAGAAAGTGGAAATGTGATTTCAGACGGTTAAAATATTCAAAATATATAATGAGAGGAAACTTGCGTTGGAAGCCATGAAGACTAAATTTTATGCCTTGAATACTGAAGAGCAAATCCCTTGTCAAAAAAACCTTTATGCTCTACATGAATTGCATTTAACTGAACAGTAAGTAGAAACTACCTACCTGGGGTCAGCCCGTTATACGGGTGACCCTGAGGGTGCATAGCTGACTTAGAAAAGTAAAAGTGATCCATATACCGAAGTGGAATACTTTACTACATAGCTTTAAAAATATTTTACCTTTGAGAGGAAAAAAATGCAGTTTAATTCTTATTGACGACCTACTCGCAGTCATCTTGATGGGTGTCAGTTTGGAGAGAGCTGCTCTATTGACTTGTACAATGGATCCATGACTGGATAGAGGATTAGGTGACGAGTCATAGTTTGTATGAGGTCTGAAACAACTCTAAAATATGGTATCCATACCAAGGCAGAGTGATGGTCCTTTATCTTTTAAAGAGGCTTTATCTTGGGAGCCTCTTGGTGATATATTTGCCCTTTATGTCTACAGAATGTCTTGCTAGTGAACATGAATCTCAGCAATCAATTACACAATAATAGTGCGTGATTTCTCCTGATAAGTATATGGAAGAAATATTTAAAAGTGAAAGTATTCCAAAGGTTAGGCAGCCTTAAAGAAGAATGAAATAATTGCAGAAATTCAAACCAGGGACATTTGTTGTTTTGTTCTTGGATGAGAGCATCGCTGGCAAGGCCAGCATTTATTGCCCATCTCTAATTGCCCTTGAGAATGGGCAGCAGTTTGAGTTTAAGTCTGTGAAAGTTCAGGAAAGGGAGGCTGCATTGTTTATGTTTTATTTTATCATGTGCCACGAGATAACAGAAAATTGCACAATTGTGTGTTGTCTCCAATATGAAGCAAAACGATTTTTGCTTCTATTGGGGTAAAAAGTACAGATCACATGGTGCCCTTTTAGACTCTTGATGCAAATATTTACACAGACCTAAATGTCATTTGTAAGTCAATTTAAAAGTCAAATAAAGATTTAAAAAAAAGAATAAAATGTTTTAAAAATTGTAATCATTGGTTTATGAAACGTTGGGGGACACGAGTTACCACACAGCAGCCTCTATAGAGTAACAAAACACCCAATTGAATAATAAACAGCTTTAAAATATAACAAGAAGCTGCTGTTGGAACAGAGCTGTCATCCCCCTACAGTACTGTGCTAAAACAATGAAAAGTTAAGTAACACTTTTTCCAATGACTGTGTCATGCAGCTTTCAGATCAGGTTCATAAGTTCAAAATGTGACGGGACCCTCAAGTACCGGTGATAAAATGTAGGGTAAGTAAACCCGATGGGGGAAACAAAAAAAAATCTGCTCGATATGAAATATTTCAAATGAAATTGTTGTTGATTTCAGTAGGCTCTGGAAAATGAAAGAAAAACCTGTAATTTCAGTATTCCAAAGCTGTGGCTGAATTAAAACGTTTTATCAATTTTTGATCCGGGTTGGGAATAAGCAAGGTCTGCTGGAGGGTGGGTGGGTGGCGGTGGTGGGGCGCGGGTGAGAAAATGGATGTGTCTTTAAGCAGGAGTAAAATGTTTGTTAGGGACAGTACACTGATGGTAACATTAATATTTTAACCATATTTATGTTTTAAAATGTGAATATTCAATGGAAAGAAAGTAACTGTGTATGGTTTATGCAATTTGTGTGTGTGTTTTTTTTCACTGGGTTGTGGGAGGAGTTCAAACTGCTCCATACCCCATTTATCTTCTTACTTTGTCCTCATGCCAAATCTCCTATTACCTTTAGTCCTCTTAAACTTTCACTCTTTCTGAAAAGGCAGGGCAACAAGTACCACTGATCTCCATGGCACCACAGACCCTGGAAAAGCTCTTCGACAAACTTGGCCACTTTGGAAGGTAATTTGTTTTTACACTTTTTGGCTTTTGTTAGTTTTATTTTCATCAAAAAAAAGATTTTGCTCAGGGACATTGCTTCGTAATTACTTAGCAGCACACTAGCATTTGAAGACTGAAGGCAACTTCCTCATAAAGCACTCATTCCTGATGTCCAGTTTAAATAGAGAAAACAAACCATGTTCATAAAAAAATCTGAATGTTAAACATGTATTTTAAGATTATGCGATGGTAAATTTAAAATAAATTTGGTTTTAATTTCTTTTCACTCCTAGCTTTTGATCTTACAAGAACAAGTTGTGTATTTTAAGAAGCAATGAATTTTGCTGTGCAACTCTGCTTTCATTTGTTGCTAATCAGAATGTCTTTGTATTTTCCAGATTCCAAGCTTCTGTGTATTTTGTGGTGAATTTCCAAACTATAGCATGTGGGATCCACTATTTGGCCTCAGTGTTTCTTGCTGTAACACCACAGTTTGTGTGCAAGCTACCTGGAAATGTGACCACAATCCTTGTTGCAAATACGACAGCTGGCCCTGGAGATCTGTGGAACTTGTGGACTCCGGCATCACGCAGTGTTATCGCTCAGATGGAAAATGGAGAGATCTGGGAAGCCGAGCAGTGTAGTCGCTTCAAAAGAATCGGGAGCATCGAGCTGGCGAATTACTTTAAAGGAAACAGGACACGCTATTCCTGCTCTGATGGTTTTAACTATGATCAAAGCCACATTGAAAACAGCATTGTGACTGAGTGGGACCTGGTCTGTGACAGGGAATGGTTAGCAAAACTCACCCAGCCCATCTTTATGTTCGGAGTTCTACTGGGGGCTGTGGTGTTTGGGGACATTGCTGACAGGTAATTCTTTCTATTGTTGCTAATTCTGTTGACAATTCTTTGACATTTTATTTGTGATTTATTTTCCACTTAATTTTCCCTTTCAAATGTTTGTGAGCATCACGCCATGTCCCCATCTAAGTCGGCAAACTGGAAACTGGCTCTCAGGTCTCTTATCAGTGCTCTTCTCTAATTGACTACTAGGGAGCAAGGACAATTAGCCTTGATTTCCTTTTCTGTCTGTTATGAAACGGTTAGATTTTTGTTCATGGTTTTGCCACCACAGGGAACTCACTTTGTGAGGAATTGTAGGCAGAATTGCACAGTTGTAACACTATATAGCACAATATGTTGATATCCAACTGCAGTGCTGCTTTTGGAAAATTGACATTTTTAAAACTTCTGAATATTTAGCTCATAATAAGTTGGATTCTATTGTGAAAATCCAATTAAATATCCTTCTATTCACTGTGAAAACATCTCAGGTTAGATCTGTTCTTATTCAGATGCTAAGTTCCCACAAGAAAGAAGAAAAAACTTGTACCCAAAAGCACCTCAATATGTCACTCAGAAACATCCCAAAATATTTGATAAACGATGAATTACGATTGGAAGTACTCTATTGTTAGTGGAAAAATATTGTGCAAACAGGTCCCAAAAAACAGCAGTGATGAATGACCAGTCAAACTCTCTCTTTTTGCCATGTGCAGACACGAATGTTGAATGGAATTGAAAATACAAAGCACTTTTCACAGAAACTTCCACTAAGAGTTCAACTGTCAACAGGAAAGTTTGGCTGAGTTGGCTTTATATCTGCTATGTATATTGACAGAGGGTCTGAAACCATGTTCACATGACTTTTCAACCAGATTGAACCAGTTCTCTTTTATGGCGCATGACTCCTGAAGGCTGTATTGCACATTGGAGATCTGATTGCAACAGATTTGATATCACCCACTCTCCTAACGCCATGTAACTGGAGAATTTGTGTGATGAGCTTAATATTCATTGGAAACTGGATTGATAATGTTGAATCTGATTCATCAGTAGATGCATTGTTAGTGGCAATGTGGGAACTTGTGTGTGATAGTTTTGCATAATTCCTTAGCAAAAACCCCCAAGGAGGAAAATTCAGATTATTTGCCATGCTTATGTTATTCTTGTACAGCCTACTGGCAGTTAATCTTGAAAGCCTAGAAGCAGATCAAATTATGAAACAAAAATGATGTTTAGGTTTTAAGAGTCAGAAAATAGCAAAGGGACAGGAAAATCTTTTTTTTTGTCCAAGGGTTGGAGTACTTTTACCATTTTGATGGGTAAAATACTGGAATGACTCAAGTATTGGACAACGGCAAATAATGCGGACCCTCAAAATGACAGCCAGGAAACCCAGGACTCTCTTATGAGATGAGGGCCAATTTGAGGAGTTTGCCTGTGTGGAGTTTGCACCTTCTCTCGATGTCTCAGTGGGTTTCCTCCAGGTGCTCCAGTTTCCTCCCACAATCCAAAGATGTGTGAGTTAGGTGGATTAGCCATGCTAAATTGCCCCTTAGTGTCAGGGGACTAGCTAGGTTAAATGGGGATAGGGCCTGGGTGGGATTATGGTCGGTGCAGACTCGATAGGCTGAATGGCCTCCTCCTGCACTGTAGGATTCAATTAATGTCGTGTTAGTGACAAAGCTCCTCTGATGTCCCCAGTTGCATTTTTTTCTCTTTTATTTAGTGCATGCCAATCAGCTGTTGATCTATTTCTGAAATTCAAATCTTAGCTCTTTGTTCTGACTTAAACTTTGCAACTTACTGCTGACTTTAAATTTCCTCTCTTGCATCAGTCAGAAGAGAAAATTGACATTTGAGTATCACAACACTCTGGTGCAGACAACAGCTGACAGCAATAACTGCTAGGAATGCACTCCTTGTAAAGCTGCTGCAGGGTACACAGTCTATACTGAAATTAGAGGACATCAGCCAATAGGGAAACCTGAGGGAGAATATGACTCACATAAACCACCTATATTTAGAGCTAAACAGTCATGAAACGTTTCTAGTCTCGTGCACAAATATATACAGTATTTTATGAATAATAAAAAGGAAAGACTGCAATGTATTTAATACAATTAATGTGCAATATCATCTTTAGGATTCATATGTGGTGAAAAAGAATTGATGCAGTCTTAGTAGATTGACTTAAATGGACCTGGTTTCAGATCCTCTGACTATATTGTATAAAGCAGAAACAATGCCAAATCAGTCCAGCTGTGCCAGTCACACTTTGCCTGTAATATATGCAGTGGACATCATAGAATCCCACAGTGCAGAAAGAGGCCATTCGGCCCATCGAGTCTGCACCAACCACAATCCCACCCAGGCCCTACCCCCATATCCCTACATATTTACCCACTAACCCCTCTAACCTATGCATCCCGGGACACTAAGGGGCAATTTAGAATGGCCAATCAACCTAGCCCGCACATCTTTGGACTGTGGGAGGAAACCGGAGCACCCGGAGGAAACCCACGCAGACACAGGGAAAATGTGCAAACTCCACACAGACAGCGACCCGAGCCGGGATTCGAACCCAGGTCCCTGGAGCTGTGAAGCAGCAGTGCTAACCACTGTGCTACCGTGCCGCCCCCATTGTTGCCCCTCGTCAGTTGAGCTCTTGCCTCAAGTTTGGCAAACTGGTCAGTGACCTGAGAGATTAGGCTCAGTCATTCTAGTCCCCCTTCCCAGCAACAACCAACTTCATTGAAAATTCTGGATCTCATTTGAAAACGTACATGCCACACAAATACCAGGGAGTAACCATCTCTAACAAGAGAGGATCTAACCATTGCCCCATGACATTCAGTGGCATTACCAGAGTTACCATTGTCCAGAAATTGAACTGGGACGAGACATATAATTACTGTGGCTGCAAGAGCAGGTCAGAGGCTAGGAATCCTGCAGCGAGCAACTCTTGACTCTCTAATCCCTGTCCATCATCTACAAGGCACAAGCCAGGAGTGTGAAAGAATACTCTCCTTTTGCCTGAATGAGTGCAACTCTAACAACACTGAAGAAGCTTGACACCATCCAGGACAAAGCAGACCCTGGGAACATCACCAACTGGAGGTTCCCCTCTAAGCCACTCATCATCCTGACTTGGAAAAAGTCGCCATTCCTACACTGTCGCTGAGTGAAAATCCTGGAATTCCCTCTCTAACAACACTGGGTATACCTATACCTCAGGGACTGCAGTGATTCAAGAAAGCAGCTCACCTCCACCTTCTCAAGAGAAACTAGGAATGGGCAATAAGAACATAAGTACATAATAAATGTTGGCCTAGCCAGCAATTCCATATCCCATAAATAAATAAAACCAAAATTGCTATGATGATATTTCCAATCTGATTCTACTGTTAATGGTTACAATTTAATTGCAGATTCTAGACGGCTCCATGCAGTCTGTTTTTGAGGTCTGTCCTCCAACTCTCACTTTTTTGTAATAAAACTTAAATTCACCACTAATTTTGGGAAATGCCACAGGCAATTTCCCAGTATATTATATAAGAAGTTCCACATAAAGCACTAATTTCCGTTAGGTATCATCATCTACTTTCTAGCTTGTCTTACCAATGCTGCTCACAGTTGTTTCATGAGGAGAAACTCCCAATCTGTCCAGCAGAAAGGCATTTTGCTCAGCACAGCTAAAAGTGACAACTTAACGAAACAAACCTGTGTCCTGCCAGGTATCCAAATTGATAGTATCAACTGTAGGTTTTAGCTAGAACAAACCGCTTTGATGCAAACTGAACCAATTGTCAAGACATGCTAAAAACTGACGCCACGCTGGAAGAGGGGAGCATTCAACACTCCTGGAAACAATGGCGTTAAGCTGTTTAATTATATTTGAATGCAGTCAGATTCATGGAAATAAGGTTATGGCCCTTTCTGCTCATGAACCTAATTACGTCACCGGTAGGTGAGGGTGGGTGAGACCTCAAACTGAGATCCCGTAGCCACAAACCCCATTATGGTCTTCTCGTGAGAGTTAGCGGTGATAATTGCGTTTGCTCCCGTGGTAAATGGGCCCTGAGAATTGCGTCCAATTTAATTTATTTAGCTGCACAGTTTTAGGTTCAGTTGTACATTTCATTGAGCTTTCAAATACTTGAATTTGTCATTCTTAATCTCTGTTTTTTTTAACGTGCCTAGGGTGGGACGACGATCTATACTGTGGTTCACAAGCACAGCTCAGTTTGTGTTTGGAGTGGCTGTTGCCTTCACCAATGATTATTATAGCTTCATCATTGTCCGTTTCCTCCTAGCCCTGGTATGTATTGAATTGCCACATATATTTATTTTCTTTTACTAGGTGTTAGATAGTTCATTTCAGGTAAAGATTTGATCCAGGCTTTAGATTATAGAAGGAATTTAATGTTCGTGATGTGGGTCCCGCCCACTGATTGGAGAATCTGTGGGAAACCCGGGTGTCTTCAATGGGGGATTTCTGACCAAATTCAGTGCCTCACACTGGCCAACGTAGAGCCTGTCTCATGATTTGGGACCCCAACAGTGAAATCCCAGCCACTGAGAGTTAGCAGGCAATCAAACCAGAAAGCAGCTTTTCATTGCAGGTAGCGCCATCAGTGGCTGCAGGGACTTCAACAGGGATCATCACTGCATTCCTGCACTCAGATGAGTAAGAGTGTGATGGGGATCATGGGAATGGGGAGGCAGTGTTTGATGGCAAAGGCAGGAGCTGGCAGCTTCCCCCTTCCAAATGCTGGGTCCTCCAATCAGGCGCAGTGGTTTTCTCCCCCACTAAGGTTTGCTGGATGGCCTTCAGGATTAAGTAGGATGGAAATTGGGAGACTAGGGAGGTTGAAGAATCAAACCTGGAGTTGATGGAAGTGTAGATACAGTTTCCAGTAAAATTGGTTTACTGGGCAGGGAATCGTACAGAGGTGGAAGTAAAGGAAGATTTCCACTGTCCCCCACAGTTGATTTGCAGGTAAAATTCCCTAGGTGGTCTTCCCATTGCCCCCCCTGCCCGGCCCTGACCTACCTGCAATTTTATGTGGGGTTTGCAAGGCGTTGGGCAGTCCACATCACTCCAATTATTGGCCACTTAAGGATTGCTTACTGCTGTGCCTTAATTAAGAGACTGACGGGAAGAGGGAAGTCACACTGCATGGGCATCAGATGAGTAGATGGGAGGAAGTGCAGGGGGCAGGGTGCTCCCTCAAGGGCCCTGTTTCAACATTGGGCTTCCCTCTCCCTCCCCCTCTGCTCTTGGCCTTTCCATCAAGAGTCTCGCTGCTCTCTCCTCAACCACCATGAGAAACGCTGCTGTCTGAAAATCCTGCCCTGGATGATTTAGAGTTTGCTGGGAAAAAGAGATTTAAATCTCTAAAACAGAAACAGTGTTGTGGCAGGACCTAAAAACAATTCATTTGATCTTCTTGATGTTCAGTTTAAGTTTAGCTTCAGACTTTAGGAGAACCTACAGTTTTTTGCCCTTACTTCTTCTAAAGACAGAAACAAATTTTATGGTACAGCTATGTAACTGCTAGAAACTTCTGACACTTCAGCCAAATGTTACTTTTCAATTAGAAATCTTAAAAGTGCAGTGTACTTTGGAAATGCATGGTAAAATATGGCTGAGTCAGCATGGCTTTGTCAAAGGGAGGTCATTCTGACAAATCTATTAGAATTCTTTGAGGAGGTAATGAAGAAATTAGACAAAGGAGAGCCAGTGGACATGATTTATTTGATTTTCCAGAAAGCCTTTGACAAGATGCTTCACAGGAGGCTGCTAAATAAGCTAAGAGCCAATGGTGTGAGAGGCAAGGTACTGGCATGGATAGAAGATTGGCTGACAGACAGAAGGCAGAGAGTGGGGATAAGGGGGTCCTTTTCAGGATGGCAACCGGTGACTAGTGGTGTTCCATAGGGATCAGTGTTGGGACCACAACTTTTCACTATATACATTAATGATCTGGAAGTTGGAACTGAGGGCTTGGTTGCTAAATTTGCAAATGACACAGATATGTAGAGGGACAGGTAGTGTTGAGGAAGTGGGGAGGCTACAGAATGACTTGGACAGGCTAGGAGAGTTGGCAAAGAAGTGGCAGATGGAATACAATTTGGGAAAGTGAGGTTATGCACTTTGCTAGGAAGACTAGAAGCATAGACTATTTTCTAAATGGGGAAAGGCTTCAGAAATCTGAAACACAAAGGGGCTTGGGAGTCCTGGTTCAGGACTCTCAAGGTTAACATGCAGGTTCAGTTGGCAGTTAGGAAGGCAAATTCAATGTTAGCATTCATTTCTAGATGGCTAAAATACAAAAACAGGGATATACTGCTGAGGCTATATAAGGCTCTGGTCAGACCCCATTGGAATATTGTGAGCAATTCTGGGCCCCATATGTAAGGAAGGATGTGCTGGCCTTGGGGAGGGTCCGGAGGAGGTTCACAAGAATGATCCCAGGAATGAAGGGTTTGTCATACGAGGAGCAATTGAGAAGTCTGGGTCTATACTCGATGGAGTTTAGAAGGATGAGGGGGGGATCTAATTGAAACTTACAAAATACTGAGAGGCCTAGATAGAGTGGATGTGGAGAGGATGTTTCCACTAGTAGAAGAGACTAGAACTTGAGAGCACAACCTCAAGAGTGAAAGGACGCTCCTTTAAAATTGAGATGAGGAGGAATTTCTTCAACCAGAGGGTGGTGAATCTGTGGAACTCATTGCCGCAGAAGGCTGTGGAGGCCGGGTCATTGAGTGTCTTTAAGACAGAGATAGAAGTTCTTGATCAATAAGGGGATCAAGGGTTACGGGGGGAAGGCAGGAGAATGGGGATGAGAATCATATCAGACTCGATGGGCTGAATGGCCTAACTCTGCTCCTATACATTATGGTCTTATGGCTGTTAGCAGACGTTTTGAACATGAGGGGCATCACAGCCAAGCCCAATTCTTTTCTAAGCAAATTGATATATGTTTATTTCTAGCATGTCACTTAATAGTGATCTGGAGCAGGAGCACTATAGCTAATTGTAGCATCCCCACTGTTGTATTGGCTAGAACCAGATAATTCAACACAACTAGGGATTCAGACTGGAAGAATTTCAGTTTAGGGCTTTTTAAGTTAAGGACACAGGAAAGGTCATTCGTAATGCACAATTTGTTTGGGAATGAGAATCCTTTTTTAAAAGAAGATGTCTCACTTGCATTCTGTGTCTGAATTCTCACTACCTTTACAAGGGATAAACAGAGATTGATCGTATTAATTGGGGTAATTACAAATAACCGATGTTACAACCGGATGTTACAACCTCCCCTCTATTCAAACACCTTGGATGGTTACAATAAAGGTGCCATTTCCAAATCAATGTATTTAACTATCTACGCTATGAGCACTAAGGAGTCAAGATTTTTTTGAGTAAAAGAAAGAATAAATTTATTAATCACGAATCCTGAGGAAAGAAAATAAATGTGAGATGTTCAAGGATCATATTTTCAAACTAATGGAGCATAGCCTTGTGACACCTAATAGTGAATGAAATATCAGGGCAAATCTATAAAATGAGTGGTTGACAAAGAACAATAATCATGAGAGATTTCAACGATTCCCAAATAAACTGGCAAGAAGACAGTAAGGAAAAGGGGAAAAAGGAATGGATTTTTTTATAGTAGGTTCAGGGCTTTTCTTACCGAGTCAATAAGAAGCCCAATAAGAGAGAAATCACTACGGGATCTATTTTTTCCCCTTTATTCAATCACAAAATGAGATGGAGAGGCAGGGATGTGTAAGGAGCGTATTCCAGAACTTGGGGTCCAGGAAACGGAAAGCGCAGCCCTCAGTGGTCGAGCAATTCCAATTGGGGATGCAGAAGGGGATGCAGGATTAGAGGGGCACAGATATGGAAACATAGAAACTAGAATCAAGAGTAGGCCATTCAGCCCTTTGAGCCTGCCCCACTAGTCATTTTGATCATAGCTGATCATTGAATTCAATATCCTGATCCTCCCTTCCCTCCATATCCCTTGTGCTCTTTAGCCCCAAGAGCCAAATCTAATTTCTTCTTGAAATCAGACAATGTTTTGCCCTCAGAGGATTGTGGGACTGGAGGAGATTTCAGAGATATGAGGATGAGGCTATGGAGGGATTTGAACCTATGGATGAGAATTTTAAAATCAAGACATAACCGGGAGCGGGTGTAGGTTGCCGAGCACAGAAGTGATGGGGAATGGAACTTGCTGCAAATTAAGACACAGACAGCAGAGTTTTAAATTACCTCAGGTTTAAGGAGGAATGAACGTGAGAGACCAACCAGGAGTGCAGTGGAGTTGCCAAAAAAGCATGAATGTGTCTGGGTAGAGGGATCTGGGTATCCATGTTCATGAATTGCAGAAAGTCGAGATGCAGGTGCAGCATATAATAAAAAAGGCAAATGGGATGTTGGCATTTATTGCAAAGGGACTGGAGTATAAAAGTAGAGAAGTGTTGTTGCAATTGTATAGGGTGTTGGTGAGACTGCATCTGGAATATTGTGTCCAATTTTGGTCTCTTTATTTGAGGAAGCATGTGGTGGCACTGGAGGCTGTTCAGAGGAGGTTCACCAGATTGATTCCGGGATGAAAGGTTTGACGTATGAGGAGAGCTTAAACAGTTTGGGCTTGTTCTCGCTGGAGAAGGGATCTGATTGAGGAATATAAAATTTTAAAAGGGTTGATAAGTAAGTGTAGACCAAATGTTTCCTCTTATAGGGCAATCTAGAACAAGAGGTCACAGGTATAGGGTTGTGAGGCGATAGATTTAAAACTGAGATGAGGCACTAGTGCTCGCAGAGGGTGGTGAACTTATGGAACTCGTTGCCCCATAGCATAGTGGAGTCTGAATCATTCAATGGTTTCAATAGGGAGATAGACATATTTGTAATAAAAAAGGGAAAGAGGGATAATGGGGAACAGGTGGGGAGGTGGATTTGAGACTGGGGGCAGCCATGATCTGATTGAATGGCGGAGCAGACGCGAAGGGCTGAATTTGCCTTCTGCTCCTAATTCCTATGCTCCTATAAGTATTTCATCAGTAGGTGAGTTGAGATGGGGAGAAGTCGAGCAATGTTACAGAGGTAGAAATAGATGGTCTAAGTGATAGCATGAATGTGGACAAGTCAGATCAGCCATGGTCTTATTGAATGGTGGAGCAAGCTCAAGGGGCTGAGCGACCTACTCCTGCTCCTAATTTGTATATTGACTGCCAGTAATGAAGCAATTAAAATCAGGGATGGTCAAGAGGCCAGAATTGGAAGAACTCCGATATTTCAGTAGGTTGTAGTTGGAGGAGGTTACAGAGATGCAGAGGGGCAAGACCATGGAGGGATTTGAACACCTGGATGAAAAATTTAAAATCAAGGCATTGTTCAACAAGGAACAAATGTAGGAGAGTAAAGTTGGATGTGGTGTAAACAGGCGGGCAATCTAAACTAGCCTGTTTCCCATCCAACGAGTTAGGTTAGAGTTAACTGCTATTGATATAATTCCTATACTACCATTATGCTTACTATCACACTCATGAAAGAGCCTTGTTATTGCAGGTTTTGGCTGAATTTGCCTTTTATATGGTTATACAATGCAATCAGGTGAATTAACTGGGTTTTTGAGACCTGAAGATGATGATTTGTTTATGGGTGTCCATGATTATTTTGCTACTTGATTGCCTGCTATAAAAATATCAGGTGTGACTATTACTATGTTGGGCCATATACTTTATTTTGTAAAATAGTTCTTGGTATGTGTTCAGTGATAGAGGAGCATTGCCACCTTGATAACTGCCATTGGATCAGAGCAGAGTATTGTAACTCCCATCTCGTTAGGGTGGGATAAAGACAGTGGATCAACGTAAATAGAAATTCAACAGGGAGCAACACTATGTTTAAAATGTGCAAGCTCTGAACTCAGCCAAGCAAGGTGTTAAGTAGAGGACAAAATAAATACAGGAGAATCCATGGACCCTAGCAGTCATCGCCAACAAGGCATAGACTGAGGTAAAAGGTCAGGGTGATTTCCCACTCTTCAGATGACGTGTGCAGGTGAGAAAGGGCTCCCAAGTGAAGGGAGTAACATAAAGTTTTAAAGAAGAATGAAATTATTTGTCGAATTGTATGTAATTCTTATATTTTTTGTATTTGAAACAGGTTTCTAGTGGCTACCTTGTGGTAGTTTTTGTCTATGTGACAGAATATACTGGACTGAAGGCCCGCAGTTGGACATCTATGCACGTCCATGCTTACTTTGCTGTTGGCATCATGGTAGTTGCCTTGGTTGGATTCCTGGTACGGGCCTGGCGGCTCTACCAACTTATACTGTCGCTTGTGACCATACCTTTCATATTTTGCTGCTGGCTATTGCCGGAGACACCCTGGTGGCTTCTGGCTAAAGGGCGGTTCGAAGAGGTCCAGAAGCTGATTGACACAATTGCCCGATGGAACAAAGTCAAGATCCCTTGTCACGTCGCTGTGATGCAGATGAATAGTCCTGAGGATTCAACAGACAAAGAAATTGCAAGAAAGCAAAGCAAGAACAAAACAGGGAAAACCAGTATCCTGGATCTCTTCCGTACCTGCAATTTGGCTAAGAGGACCATCACAGTTTGGCTTGTATGGTTCACTGGGAGTCTGGGCTATTATGTTAGCTCTTTGGGCTCTGTCAATCTGGGTGGAAATGAATATCTAAACCTCTTTCTAGCAGGTAAGAAAAAGTTTGCATTCGCCTTGCTAACTGAGTATTAAGTATGGCAGGTAGTCTACTAGTATTTGCTCAGAATCTAGTATTCAAAACCTTCTAGTTACCCAGATCTGGAAAACCACAGCACCACTTGTTTCCTTGTTGCTGTTAATGTTAAAGAGTGAAGGGAGACATGACTTCCTTATAATGCTTTCTTTAACTGGCTTTCCTCCCTATAGTACAGGTAATGTGATAAGTGAATGACTATTCTTGGCAGACTATAAATAGAACTGAATGATCAAAGTAATACTATGGCTTAACAGATCCAGTTACATTTATAAACACTAATGTCAACATTAAATGGTGTTAAGTATTTTCGAAAGTAGACAAAACCAATTCAAAGATGATAATTAGGATTTCTAAGCTGGTCACTGAATAATTTGTGTTATATTACATAGAGTCACAGAGGTTTATAGCATGGAAACGGGCCCCATGGCCCAACTTGTCCATGCTGCCCAGTTTTTACCACTAAGCTAGTCCCAAATGCCCGCATTTGGCCCATTTCCCTCTATACTCATCTTACCCATGTAACTGTCTAAATGCTTTTTGAAAGACAAAATTGTACCCGCCTCTACTACTACCTCTGGCAGCTCCTTCCAGACACTCATCACCCTCGTGTGAAAAAATTGCCCCTCTAGACCCTTTTGTATCTCTCTGTTCTCACCCTAAACCTATGCCCTCTAGTTTTGGACTCTCCTATCTTTGGGAAAAGATGTTGACAATCTACCTATCTATTCCCCTTAAAGACTTCTATAAGATCACCCCTACGCTCCAGGGGAAAAAAGTCCCAGTCTATCCAGCCTCTCCTTATAACTTAAATCATCAAGTCCCGGTAGCATCCTAGTAAATCTTTTCTGCGCTCTTTGTAGTTTAATAATATCCTTTCTATAATAGGGTGACCAGTATTCCAAGTGTGGCCTTACCAATGTCTTGTACAACTTCAACAAGACATCCCAACTCCTGTATTCAATGTTCTGACCAATGAAACCAAGCATGCCAGATGTCTTCTTCACCACTCTGTCACCTGTAACTCCACTTTCAAGGAGTTATGAACCTGTACTCCTAGATCTCTTTGTTCCATATCTCTCTCCAACACCCTACCATTAACTGAATAAGTCCTGCCCCGATTCGATCCACCAAAATGCCTCACATTTATCTAAATTAAACTCCATCTGCCATTTGTCGGCCCACTAGTCCAATTGATCAAGATCCCATTGCAATCCTAGATAACCTTCTTCACTGTTCACTATGCCACCAATCTTGGTGTCATCTGCAAACTTACTAACCATGCCTCCTAAATTCTCATCCAAATCATTAATATAAATAACGAATAACAGTGGACCCAGCACCAATCTCTGAGGCACACCGCTGGTAACAGACCTCCAGTTTGAAAAACAACCCTCTACAACCACCCTCTGTCTTCTGTTGCCAAACCAATTTTTTTATCCAATTGGCTACATCACCCTGGATCCGATGAGATTTAATCTTATGCAACAACCTACCTTGCGGTACTTTGTCTACGTGGAATTTAGCAAGGCCTTTGACAATGTCGATTGCACTGCCCTCATCTACCTTCCTGGTTATCCCTTCCAAAAACTCAATCAAATTCATCAGACATGATTTTCCATTCACAAAGCCATGCTGACTGTCCCTAATCAGTCCTTGCCTCTCTAAATGCCTGTAGATCCTGTCTCTCAGAATACCTTCTAACAATTTACCCACGACAGATGTGAGGCTCACTGGCCTGTAGTTTTCAGGCTTTTCCCTGCAGCTCTTCTTAAAGAAAGGCACAACATTTGCCACCCTCCAATCTTCAGGCACCTCACCTGTGGCTGTCCATGATTCAAATATCTCTGCTGGGGGACCCGCAATTTCCCCTTTGCCTCCCACAACGTCCTGGGATAGTTTTTATCGGGTCCCGGGGATTTATCTACCTTGATGCACTTTAAGGCTTCCAGCACCACCTTCTCTATAATATGTACACTCCTCAAGACATCATTATTTATTTCCCCAAGTTCCCTAACATCCATTACTTTCTCAGCAGTAAATATCGATGAGAAATATTCATTTAGGATCTCACCCATCTTTTGTGGGTCCGCACATAGATGACCTTGATCTTGGGCGGCACGGTGGCACAGTGATTAGCACTGCTGCCTCACAGCGCCAGGGATCCGGGTTCGATTCCCAGCTTGGGTCGCTGTCTGTGCGGAGTCTGCACTTTCTCCCTGTATCTGCATGGGTTTCCTCCAGGTGCTCCAGTTTCCTCCCACAGTCTGAAAGACGTGCTGGTTAGGTGCATTGACCTGAACATGCGCCAGAGTGTGGCGACTAGGAGAATTTCACAGTAACTTCATTGCAATGTTAATGTAAGCCTTACTTGTGATTAATAAATAAACTATATTTTACTTTGTTGATCCTTAAGAGGCCTTACTCTCTCCCTAGGTACTCTTTTGCCCTTTATGTCTTTGTAGAAGCCCTTTGCCTTATCTGCCAAAGCAGTCTCATGTCCCCTTTTCGCTCTCCTAATTTCTCTCTTAACTATACTCCGACAGCTGCTATACTCTTTAAGGGATCCACCTGATCCCAGCTGCCTATGCATGTCATATGCCTCTTTCTTCTTCTTGACCTGGGCCTCAATATCCTGAGTCATCCAGGTTCCCTACTTCTACCCACCTTGCACTTCACTCTGAAAAGGATGTGCTTACTCTGAACCCTGGTTAACACACTTTTGAAAGCTTCCCACTTACCCTTTGCCTGCCAACAGACTCCCCCAATCAACTTTTGAAAGTTCCTGTCTAATACTATCAAAATTGGCCTTGCCTCAATTTAGAATCTTAACTTTTGGGCCAGACCTATCATTCTCCATAGCTATCTTAAAACTAATAGAACTATGGTCACTGGTCCTAAAGTGATCCCTCACTAACACTTCTGTCACCTGCCCTTCCTTATTTCCCGGGAGGAGGCCAAGTTTTGCCCCCTCTCTAGTCGGGACATCCACATACTGAATGAGAAATTCCTTCTGAATACACTCAACAAATTTCTCTCCATCCAAGCCCCTAAAGCTATGGCTGTTCCAGTTAATATTGGGAAAGTTAAAATCCCCTACTTTACCCACCCTATTTTTCTTGGAGCTATCTGTAATCTCCTTACATGTCTGCTCCTCAATTTCCCGCTGACTATTTGGGGGCCGATAGTACAACCCAATCAAAGTGATCTCTCTTATTTTTCAATTCTACCCATATAGACTCAGTGGGTGAACCCTCAGAAATATCTCCCCTCAGTACTGCAGTATTCGGGATGTTTTCCCTAATATCCCAGTCCCATGTACCCATCCATGCCCTGAGTTCATCTGCCTTGCCCATCAGGCCTCTTGCATTAAAGTCAATGTAGTTTAGTCCAGACTTCCCTTGCTCTCTGCCCTGCTTTCATCTGTCCGGTTATATTTTGTACACTTTCCCTGTGTTTTATTTCTCTTAGCCTTACTGGACTCATTCACTGAATTCTCCACAGTCTTTGTACTGCCGCCCTTTTTGATTTTTGACTTTGGTTTCTCTGCCTTTCACTTTTCCCCTTACTGCCTTTTATTTCTATCCCCATTTTATTTACTTCCCTCTGACTTCCTACAATGGTTTCCATTCCCCTGCTACATTAGTTTAATAGAAGAACATAGAATACCTACAGTACAGAAGGAGGCCATTTAACCCATCAAGCCTGCACCGACAATAATCCCACCCGTAACCCCACGTATTTACCCTGTTAATCCCCCTGACAACAAGGGGAAATTTAGCATGGCCAATCAACCAAACCCGCACATCTTTAAACTGTAGGAGGAAACCGGAGCACCCGGAGGAAACCTATGTGGACACGGGGAGAACATGCGAACTTCACACACACATTGACCCTCACAACGCCAGGGATCCAGGTTCGATTCCCGGCCGGAATTGAACCTGGGTCCCTGGCACTGTAAGGCAGCAGTGCTAACCATTGTGTCACCATGCCGCCCAATTGGGGATTGATGGGAAGAAATAGAGATTATAAACAAGGCAAAAAAACATAAGTAAAATAAATCTGGAAAATAGACATGTTTGCAATGTCATAGTGAAAAGGAACTTTTACAAATTAAGTGCACTGTGAGATAGAATTTCAATATTGCTAAAAAAGAGACATGCTTTTGAAGCTTTTTCTCTTGTATCCATCAGGACAAAATTGGAAGAATACCAAATCTCAAAGAGAACAACAATTTATACTGCATGAGAAGAGGGTGCTGAATGGTTGGCAAGTGGACGGATTGGTAGAAGTGTGGCCATGGAGAAAACACAGTAAGAAGTCTCACAACACCAGGTTAAAGTCCAACAGGTTTATTTGGTAGCAAATGGTATTTGCTACCAAATAAACCTGTTGGACTTTAACCTGGTGTTGTGAGACCTCTTACTGTGCTTACCCCAGTCCAACGCCGGCATCTCCACATCATGGAGAAAACACCAGAGAACAGTTAACTGCACAGCTTTTATTTAAATTCAAAGCAGGCAAATTGACTGTCTTTGGTCAAAACATTTCCATGGGAAATGAATCAGTTAATGGCTGCCCCCTAAGCTTTTGTTTCATTTGAAAAATGCAATGCAAGGACATATTCTTTCTGTTTGCAATGTTCAAGCCCAGTTTGTGAATATTTGTAGCTCTAGTGTCCATAAGTGAGCCACATTCTTGAGGCTGACTGATAATCCTATGTTGGTTGATAGTATAATTCTTAGCACAATTAGGGTGTTTTGCAAGTGTCTTCCAATGCAGAATCACATCTGATGTTGGACACTCTGTTTTAAATTTTGTAAACAGGGACTGGTTGAGTATAGTCAGTACTTGCCTGTTGCAGGCAGCTGAAGGGATGTACTGTATGATTTGTTTAAATCAAATAACACATCCCTTCAGCTGTTTGCAATAGGTAAGCAAAGTGTCTAATGTTAGAAATGATTTTGCAATTAGAGGTTTACAGCATGGAAACAGGCCCTTCGGCCCAACTTGTCCATGCCTCCCTTTTTTTTTAAAACCCCTAAGCTAATCCCAATTGCCCGCATTTGGCCCATATCCCTCTATACCCATCGTACCCATGTAACTATCTAAATGCTTTTTAAAAGATAAAATTGTACCCGCCTCTACTACTACCTCTGGCAGCTTGTTCCAGACACTCACCTCCCTCTGTGTGAAAAAATTGCCCCTCTGGACACTTTTGTATCTCTCCCCCCTCACCTTAAACCTATGCCCTCTAGTTTTAGACTCTCCTACCTTTGGGAAAAGATGTTGACTATCTACTTTGTCTATGCCCCTCATTATTTTATTGGACAACACTTGATAAACTATATGATTTTGTAATTGGACAACACTTTATAAACAATCCCAATTATGCTAAGAATTACACTTTCAACTAATTTAAAATTATCAGTCAGGCTTCCAGTGTGGTTTATTTACAGCTGCTGGAATCTACATATTATCACAGAGCCCTGACCCTTGCAAACAAAAAGGACATGTCCACACATTGTACATTTTTCAACTAAACAAAAGCTTAGGGGAAAGCCATTCCCTATGGCAAAGCCTTGACAAACCAGAATTGACTTGTCTGGTATCGAATTTAAACTAAAGCCTGGCAGTTAACTGTTCCGGTGCTTTCTCCATGGAAATGCCTCTATCACCAACCAATCAGCACTCTCTTGTCATGCAGTATAAATTGTTGTTTCCTTTGAGATTTGGTATTCTTGCAGTTCTGTTCTGATGAGTGCAAGATGTAAAGCTTTCACAGCCTATCGAGATAGTAATTCACTTTATACTTCAGTAATCTTTACTACTAGGAGTTTAATATTCTGCTTAAATTTATATATCAGAGCTAATTTTTAAATTTTACTTTTATTATCCTTTTGTAACATTTATTTATTTCTGAGTTACTTGGTACAAACCTCAAAGGTGAAATAAAATCCTGAAGTTGTTTTAGAATCATTGAGGTTTACAGCATGGAAACAGGCCCTTGGGCCCAACTTGTCCATGCCGCCCTTTTTTTTAATACAAGTTTTATTTTTGCCAATAAGAGCATCAAATTTGACTTGGTATGGTTTCTCCCTGATAGGAATATTGTTGTCCTTTAGTGATACTGTTATTTATCTTTCATCAGTGGATAAGCTTTAGCAGCTTTTGGCCTGATTCACGAATGGAGCACCCTGCCGTATTAAATAACTTAATTTTGCAAATGAAGAAGGGGAAGACTCACTAGCAGTTGCACACTGCCTGTTGTTAAATTACTACATAACGTTAAAAACTTCATACCATTTGACTTGCAAAACAAAGAATTTTGTTGGAATAAGACAACTCTGAAACTATAAAATTTCAAGAAGGAACAAATGTGTTAAGTAGCATTTGTGATATAGTGCCTGGTAACTCATGGGAACTACAAGGCACTGAACCATGAAATAGCATCCCTTGTTCCTGGATGGTCTTTCTACTGAATAGTACATTGTGTGGTACCTTTTTAAAAGACATTAAGCAGAGGATAGGTGCATCATTATAGGCAGACAGCTGCTGCATTCCTCCTAGTCACTGATTGCAGAATGGCAATAACAGGTCTTGTAATAAGTTTTCTGCCTGTCTTTCAATCAGAGACATGACATGATAAGGGGAGGCCATCAGAAAGGAAGGAGTGTAACAAGTAATTCTGTGGGTGGGATTTTCCAGCCGCGCTAGCCCCGAAACTGGAAAATCCCTCCTGTGGTCAACAGACCTTTACATGGTCCGTGTCCCACCTGCTACAATTCCTGTGGCAGGTGGGATGGAAAAATTCACTCCCGTGTTTTCATTTAAGTTTGCAATTTTCTGCTGTGTAGCACTTAAGTACTTACCTGTGAATGCAGCACATAACTCAGGATTTTTTTCTCCTCAAGGTTCATGCAAGAGAATGCAGACATAGACGATAAGAAGGATAGCTCCACACAACTAACAATTACCAGGTCTTGGTAGATCAGGTTTTATTCTCACCTGGAAATCTGAATGTGTTTGGAATGTAAACATTGTTAAATGGGGGGAGCTTGGTGGCACAGTGGTTAGTGCTGCTGCCTCACAGCGCCAGGGACCCAGGTTCAATTCCAGCCTTAGGTGACTGTGTGGAGTTTGCACTTCCACCCCATGTCTGCGTGGGTTTCCTCCGGGTGCTCCGGTTTCCTCCCACACTCCAAAGATGTGCGAATTAGATTGATTAGCCATGCTAAATTGCCCCTTAGTGTCAGGAAGATTAGCAGGTAAAATACATGGGGTTACAGGGATAGTGCCTAAGTGGGATTGGTTTCAGTGCAGGCTCGATGGGCCGAATGGCCTCCTTCTGCACTGTAGTGATTCTATGAAATTACACCATATTCATAAATAAGCTCACAGTGCATAAAAATAACTGATAACCTTCATTTATGCTAGTTCATACAGTAGATTGTAATCCATATATTTTGCTTTACCATTTACCTGGCTTTAAAATTATCAATAAGATTTAGCCCTCTTGGCATTACATATTACTGTTCATAGAGCCCTGCCTTCCATATGGAAGGATCACATGTCACATGATGCTAAAGCAACTTCATTGCAGTGTTAAATGTAAGCCTACTTGTGACAAAAAGAAATAAACTTTAAAACTTCAAACAAAATATCACAGGCGCTGAAATTTGAAATAAAAATAGAAAATGCGGGCAATATCTAACAGGTCAGGCAGCATTCATTGAGGAAGAAATAGAACGAACATTTTAGGTTGATCTAAAGTTAAAGTTTATTTATTAGTCATAAGTAAGGCTTACATTAACACTGCAATGAAGTTACTGTGAAATTCCCCTAGTCGCCACACTCAGGCGCCTGTTTGGGTCAATGCACCTAACCAGCATGTCTCTCAGACTGTGGGAGGAAACTGGAACACCCTGAGGAAACCCATGCACACATGGGGAGAACGTGCAAACTCCACACAGACAGTGACCCAAGACAGGAATCGAACCCGGGTCCCTGGTGCTGTGAGGCAGCAGTGCTAACGACTGTGCTACCGTCAGAAGTGAAAAACTTTAGATATGTAACTGATTTAAGCAAATAGCTAAAACAAGGAATGGGGAAAATAAGAGAAGGAAAGGTTTGCTGTAGGGTAAACGTTAGGAGAGATTAAATGATAAGAGGATGATGAGACAAGGCAAAAGGAGGTGGTAATGGGAAAAGTAAAGAATCAAAATATGAGTCTAGAGGAGGTGTAATTGAGAATAGCAGAGTTATCACCAACAACTGCCATCCGAGAAAATAGGGACACAAGTTATGATCTGAAATTGTTGAACCCAATATTGAATCCAGGAGGCTGTAAAGTGCCGAATTGAAAGATAAGTCGCTATTCCTCGAGTTTATATTGAACTTTATTAATACCGTAAAGATGACTGAGCTATAGTGGAATAGGGTGAAGAATTAAATGACGGGTTATAAGAAGCTTAAGATCACACTTTTTTTATTCATTCAAAGGATGTGGGTTTTGCTGGCTAGACCAGCATTCATTGCTCATCCCTAATTGCCCTTGAGAAGATAGTGGTGAGCTGCCTTCTTGAACCACTGCAGTCCCTGTGGTGTAGGTACACCCAGTGTTGTTACAGAGGAAGTATCAGGTCTTTTCAATGACTCAATGGGCCGAGTGGTCTCCTTCTGCACTGTAGAGATTCTATGATTCCAAAGTGACTAAGTAACCTTAATACCAAGCCCCCTGTCACCTGGCAGGATTTTAAATCATTGCAGCACTCCATTCTGCAGCAGAGTTTTTCCTTTCTCCCTGTCAGCGGGGAAGCTGGTGTGAATCCCTGGGTGGTCAGGGAAATGGCGGGGTAGTGCCCTGGCACTGCCCCTGGCACCCTGGCAGTGCCAATGTGGCAGTGACAACCTGCCAGGCTGCCAGTTTGGCATGCCAAAAGTGGGGCCTAAAAGGGTGGGGCATGGGGGGGGGGGCTCCTGAATGGGGAGATCTTTGGCAACCCCACTTGGGTTCGTTCACTTGGGGGAAGGGAGGATGGGGGTGGTGCGTGTAGGGTTGACTGGAGATTGGGGTGCCCTTTTGCTCTGAGGAGCCGGCCTTGCCAGTGCCTTTAGATCGCCATTCCAAAGAAATTTCAGTGTGGGAAAATTCAGTGAGAATCGCCCCAAGCTCCAAAACAATTTCCAAGTGTGGTTTAATTGCACTGACCTTCCCAGCTGGAATCTCACCAGTTTTCCCGTTGGGGACAACACTTTGGAAACTTTTTGGGAGAATTCCGTCCTAAATTTAAATTTACTTTAGCAGTGTACAAGGTTGCATAACTATTTTTGAAAAACTTGACTTTTTGTTCTTTTCCTCACACACTGCTTGTTTTCTTCAAATCACACTATAAAAGGTGGAATTTTCCATTCTGGGACTTGTCCCACCATGGAGGCTGCTTTGAATTTGCACCATATGATGTGACACTGACCTAACTAATTATACAGTCAGGGTTTCCCGCCGGTCAGTGTGACAGGGCAGGCTGGATGGCTTACAACCTGCCATGATATCCGCACGCCATATTTAAAAGATGACAGGACATCATGTCACCATTGTGGAAGTCAGGCAATCTACCTCCTGGAAAACCCTGAAGGTAGAAGATTGATCTCCTGGAAGATCCTGAAATCAGAAGATCCATGGGCTTTATACTCCACTCACTCACTGCTGCACGTGGTATTCCTAGGTCCAGGCCCTGGAGACCACCATCTTCCCTTTTGATCTCTGTGAGCTGCCCCAGGCCTTCTTGCAGTTATGTCTGACATTTTCTAGTCCAGATGTGTTCTGGACCTGTGCAGAAAATTGGACGGAGATGACTGTTCCAGATTGCCAGGGTGACGGGGCGAACTGGAAAATTCTACCTAGGTTTCAGATTATTCCAGGGAACCTTATTGAAGCTAATGAAAGATAGTGAATTCCGTGCTGACAGGTTTCTCTATCTGAAAGCACAATCTCCCCTCTCAAACCTATTCAACAAAGAGCCAAAACCAAACAAATCTTACTTGGTCAAGCAAACTTGAACAATTTTTCAGTAAAAGCTGTAGCAAACTGGAGCAATCTAAGAGTGTAGGATGTACTTCTCCTTCCAAAGAATTGGTTACAACCATTCTTGTGCAGCAAAAAACTCTGTCATCGATCATCAAATTCTTGGATAAAAGCAAATTATTGCGGATGCTGGAATCTGAAACAAAAACAGAAAATGTTGGAAAATCTCAGCAGGTCTGACAGCATCGGAGAAGAGAGAATAGAACAGATGTTTTGAGTCTGGATAATCTCCTTGTCATCCAGGGCTGGGCTGGGCTCTGAGGAAGGGTTATCCAGATTCGAAAAGGGGCCTCTATTCTCTCTCCACAGGTGCTGTCAGACCCGCTGAGATTTTCCAGCTTTTTCTGTTTTTGTATCAAGATCCCACATGGCAGATTGGTGAAAAAAGTTGAAGCCCATTGGATACAGGGTAGTGTGGCAAACTGGACCAAAAGTTGGCTTAGTAGCAGGAAACTAAGGATAATGGTCGATCGATGGCCATATGAATGGAAAGTTGTTTCAAGTGGTGTTCCACAGGGATCCTTGCGGTTTGTGTTATATATTAATGACTTGGATGTGAACATGTGAGGCACAATTGGAAAATTTGCAGACAACACAAAGATTGGCAGAGTAGTCGATAGTGTAGAGGATAGCTATAATCTACAAAACTATATAAATGGGCTGGTGGAGTGGGCGGTAAAGTGGCAGATGGATTTTAACATCGAGAAGTGTGAGGCAATGCATTTAAGTTATAGCAAATACACAATAAGTGGGAATATACTAAGGGTAGGTGAACTGAGAGATCTTGGCATACAAGTACACAAATCCCTAAAGGCAGCAGTGTAAGTAGACAAGCGTGTAAAGAAGGCATATGGAATGCTCTCCTTCATTGGCAGAGCTTTAGAAGATAAAAATAAGGATATAGGGCCCTATTTTACCATTTTGATTTTAAGTGCTGGACTTGAAACTGGGAGTGTTTCAGATCCAACTTTTAGGCTCGTTCTCAGGTGCCCCATATGCACTCTGCCTGAAATATCAGTGATTCCGAATAGCGCTGTAGAAGCCTGTGGGCGGGGCTTAACGCACCCGAAACTTTGCAGCTCCGATCGGTGCCTCCAACTGCGCATACGCAGAAAAACAAATGATAGAATACCGCTTCCCTGCCACATCGCTCCCAGGCTAGATAATGCCACACCCCCGCAACATTACTGACCCCCTTATCCCCCACCACCCAGACTGATGGAAGCCCACTCCTCCCCTTCCCCCTCATTGATCTCAGGCAAAGTGGCAGCGGACCCCCCCACTGATCTCAGGCAGAATGGCAGCAGACCCCCCAGCTGATCTCAGGCAGAGTCGCAATGGACCCTCCCTCCCCGTTTCCCCCCCCACTGATCACAGGCAGTGGCAACGGACCCCCACCCCCACTGATCACAGGCAAAGTGGCAGCAGACTCCCCCTTCTCTCTCCCCCCCCACACACACACACACCACCGATCTCAAGCAGAGTGTTGTCGGACACTAGGCACCTTCGTCCTCACTAACTGGAGATCCCGAATTTGACTTTTATGGAGCATGCCTGTTTCGCGCTGATTCTGGATGGGCAAACGCGGTGGTGAAGGGGGAAGTGCCAGTAAAGTTGGGTGTGCAGCCCATTAAGTCAATTTAAATGCATGCCTGACTTTACCAAGTTTTTGCGCCTGAAAACAGGCGCAACACAATGCTAAAATCAGGACCATAATGTTGGAATTGTATAAAACACTGGTGAAGCCACAACTAGAATATTGCGTGGTTCTATTGTTAAGCCACAACTAGAATATTGCGTGCAGTTCTAGGAAGGGCGTAATTGCTTTGGAGAGAGTGCAGAGGTGGTTTATAAGAATGTCACCAGAGCTAGAAAAGTGTGCCTATGAGGAGAGCTTGGATAGGTTGAGGTTATTTTCCTTGGAACAAAGAAGACTGAGCAGTGACTTGATAGAGGTGTACAAAATTATGAGGAGAGGAGAGAGTGGACAAGATGAAATTGCTTCCCTTGGTGGAGAATTCATTGACACAGAGGAATTCATTAGGCGAATGAGGGTGCAGGAGTTCTTCCACAAACTCCAAGAGGCCAACAGCGAACGCAATGAGACAGCCAATGAACTGGAACAGCCGACAGAGATCCGCGGTGCAGAACCAAAGAGGAAAGAGTCGAATTGGACTCCTCTGGAAGGCCGCTGCCCTCGACTCGACATGTACGCCCAAGCCATCAGGAGGTGCGTCAATGTCAAATTCATCAGCCGCACTCACAAGACAGCCCCGAACTTCACCCAAGCACAACGCAACGCCAACCGCGCTCTCGAGACCAACCGCAACATTGTCATCAAACCAGCAGACAAAGGAGGGGCCACTATCATACTAAACAGAACGGACTACTGCAAAGAAGTGTACTGACAACTGAACAATGAGGAACACTACAGACAGTTACCCGCAGATGCGACCAAAGAACACACCCGTCAACTCAACCGACTGATCAAGACCTTTGATCCGGACCTTCAGAGTACCCTCCGTGCTATCATCCCACGTACTCCCCGTGTTGGAGATCTCTACTGCCTCCCGAAGATACACAAGGCCAACACACCCGGCCATCCCGTCATATTAGGCAATGGGACCCTGTGCGAGAACCTCTCCAGCTACGTTGAGGGCATCCTGAAACCCATCGTACAAAGAACCCCCAGCTTTTGTCGTGACACTACAGATTTCCTACAGAAACTCGGCACACATGGAGCAGTTGAACCAGGAGCACTCCTCGTCACAATGGCTGTCTCGGCACTCTACACCAGCATCCTCCACGATGATGGCATTACTGCAACTGCCTCAGTACTCAACGTCGACAACTGCCAATCTCCAGATGCAATTTTACAACTCATCCGCTTCATCCTGGACCACAACGTCTGCACCTTCAACAACCAGTTCTTCATCCAGACACACAGAACAGCCATGGGGACCACATTCGCACCTCAATGTGCCAACATCTTCATGCACAGGTTCGAACAAGACCTCTTCACCACACAGGACCTTCAACCGATGCTATACACGAGATACATCGATGACATTTTCTTCCTTTGGACTCATGGCGAACAATCACTGAACAGCTATATGATAACATCAACAAGTTCCATCCCACCATCAGACTAACCATGGACTACTCTCCGGAATCGGTTACATTCTTGGATACACGCATCTCCATCAAGGACGGTCACCTCAGCACTTCACTGTACCGCAAGTTCACGCATAACCTCACGATGCTCCACTTCTCCAGCTTCCACCCTAAACGCGTTAAAGAAGCCATCCTCTACGGACAAGCCCTCCGTAGGATCCACAGGATCTGCTCAGATGAGGAGGATCGCAACAGACACCTGCAGATGCTGAAAGATGCCCTCATAAGAACAGGATATGGTGCTCGACTCATCGATTGACAGTTCCGACGTGCCACAGTGAAAAACCGCACCAACCACCTCAGAAGACAAACACGGGACACGGCAGACAGAGTACCCTTCGTCGTCCAGTACTTCCCCGGAGCGGAGAAGCTTCTCCAGAGCCTTCAACATGTCATTTATGAAGATGAAATCTCGCCATGGCCATCCTCACACCCCCACTTCTTGCCTTCAAACAACCGCGCAACCTCAAACAGACCATTGTCCGCAGCAAACTACCCAGCCGTCAGGAGAACAGTGACCACGACACCACACAACCCTGCCACAGCAACCTCTGCAAGACGTGCTGGACCATCAACACGCATGCCATCATCTCGCGTGAGAACACCATCTACCAGGTACACGGTACATACTCTTGCAACTCGGCCAACGTTGTCTACCTGATACCCTGCAGGAAAGGATGTCCCGAGGCATGGTACATTGGGGAGACCATGCAGACGCTACGACAACAGATGAATGAACACCGCTCGACATTTACCAGGCAGGAGTGTTCTCCTCCTGTTGGGGAACACTTCAGCAGTCATGGACATTCAGCCTCTGATATTCGGGTAAGCGTTCTCAAGGCGGCCTTCACGACACACAACAACGCAGAATAGCTGAGCAGAAACTGATAGCCAAGTTCCGCACACATGAGGACGGCCTCAACCGGGATCTTGGGTTCATGTCACACTATCTGTAACCCCCACAATTTGCCTGGGCTTGCAAAATCTCACTAACTGTCCTGGCTGGAGACTATACACATCTCTTTAACCTGTGTTTAACCCTTTGTCCACTCACATTGTCTGTAGCTTTAAGACTTGATTACTTGTAAAGACTCGCACTCCAACCATTGTCTTGTAAATTGAGTTTGTGTCTATATAGCCCTGTTTGTGAACACAACTCCCACTCACCTGATGAAGGGGCAGTGCTCCAAAAGCTTGTGGTTTGTGCTACCAAATAAACCTGTTGGACTTTAACCTGGTGTTGTGAGACTGCTTACTGTGCTAACCCCAGTCCACCGCCAGCATCTCCACATCATGGAGAATTCTAGAACCAGGGAACATAGATTCAAGATAAATGGCAGTGGGTGTAGGGGGACAGGAGGAAGAACTTGCCAATGCAAAGGGTGGTGTGTGTCTGGAATTTATGACTGAGTTGCTGGTAGAGCAGCGACCATAACTCTTTTTAAAAAGTAGCTGGATCTGCACCTTATGCACTGTAAGATACAGGATTATGGGCTGGGTTCAGGAAGGTGGAATTAGAAAGGGTGTCCTCGGGCTGGTATGGACAAAATGGGCTGAATGGCCTCCTTCGGTGCTATAAATTTTCTATGGTTCTTCAAGTTTGTTTCTAAAACCGAAGCGTTGTAAAACTCTGTGCCTAATTATTTTAAATCATTGGTTCATTGTATAACATTTTCTTCAGTCAAGAAGGTAATAAATCCTTTGTTGTGGCTATATGGTTGTGTATGTGTTAAAATGTAACGGTCACACTATTATTAAAGGAATTATTTCCCGTTGGACTTTCAAATCCTATCATAACAAATGGTAAAGTACAGTAAATGTGGGAACGCCCCTGATTTCAACTTGATATCTTCCACGGTAGCCTTTTGACAATTGATGGCAATTTCGACAATAACTGTTTAGTAAAATCTACTATTATTCCACAATGTTTTACTATTCAGTGGCACAACAGATTTGGAACATCAGCTAAAATTGCTCTGTGATTAATGCACCATGGATTAATGCATTACTACAAGAGAGACGACTTTTGTACTCCGAGCGACTGAAACCCACCCATAGGTTACCTGGCCAGAAGGGGATTAGAATTCAGAACCTCTGTGGGACTTCATCTCTTCAGTAACAATAGTACTGGGATTCCCTTCTGAGTAACTGTCCTGAACAATTAGTTACCGTTTTGCCACACTCTTTTACTGTCGACATACACTCTTGTCAGAGGCTTTCCAGGAGTCAGACTTGCTTTTAATCACCTTTTCACAATTCTTGCTTAATCAGATGCCTCTTATTTTCAGCTCCAATTTTGTTTCCTGTTTTGAAAGCAAAACCTTTTTTAATTACGTGACCATACTGATTGTACTTAAAAGCTGTCAACTTGTTTTTATCTAAGCAGATTATTAGCCTTATCCTTTAACGTGAACAATGAACATAACTGAGGATGGATATGGGAATTTACCATCTGTTTAGCTATTTTATTTAAGGCATGACTAAAGAAAGATCAACAATTGACAGTCCTAAATCAGTGTCGACCTGTTTTTATTCTAGAGACAACCCAGCACCAATTTTCAAACTATTTATAATAACACAAGGCCACTTATGACTTGGGGTTTTTTTTAGTGATTTTTCAACTTGCTGTTCTTCCTAACTTGTTAAGATTTGGAAGCACAAATGTGTAAGATTTTCTAAAAGGGAGTGGAGATATAACAAATGGCTCTCACTTTTACCAGCCTGAGAAACTGACAAGATCCCACTAACAGCCTGAACCTGTTAGAAATGATTGGATGTCACAAGCATTTCACTTTGCTCAAACTGCTTTAATGCTTTCATCAAATTATCTGTTCTAGGGGCTGTTGCGTTTTCAGGGATTCCTGCCAGGCATTAATCTTATTTCTGATATTGGGAGTTTGAACTTTCACAGTTTGATGGCCACACCTACATATGTGCTTATGCATCAATCAGCAAGTTGCTCTTTACACATTATTCTCCCTCTGCTTATAATTGGCCCATTTATGTTCCAAACTTGCTAAGAATAGAACCTTGTGACTGTTCTTCCAAATGTTACATCTCAAGTGCTAGCATTAGTATGCGGAATGTTGGAAGTTACTTAGCCCTTCTCCTTCGCTCCAAACACATTAAGATGTATTATGAAATTTATACTGTAATCCACACACCAGGGGCATATGGCAAAGAAACAGACACCTCTATCAATAGATCTTACCTCATTTATATAAATTTCATGTCTCTGCAGTGTAAGCAGAAACCTGGAATGAAACTGGAATCCAGTTGCAGTATCTTCTTTCATCTACAATATATACTTTTTCTTGTGTTCACCAGGAAGAAGTGTAGGAGTTCTGGGCAAGCGAAGACTTTGTCATTCATTGTCAGCATCAGGCAATTCCAAAGTTAGTTGTACCTTTGTCCCTCTTCATTTCTGTCCCAACAATGTGGCTTAATTCCAAACTCAAAAGTTACCACCCTGATGTTTCCACCCAGCAACCTTTTTGACACCTCTGCGTGGTATCGTCAGGATCTGCACATAGAATCAAAAATATCATAAAATGATGTCGCACAGAATGAAGCCATTCAGCCCATCTTGTCTGTGCTGGCCCTTCAAAAGACTTCTTATTAGTCCAATTTCCCTACTCTTTGCCCAGTTCACAGCAATAAAAATTTCGAAAGGAAACTGAATAAATGCTTAAACATATATTCAAGTATTTATCCAGTTCCCTTTTGAAAGTTATGATTGAATCTGCTTCCACCACCATTTCAGGCAGTACTTTCCAGATCATCATAATTTTGCTGCATAATTTTTTTTTCCCTCATGCCTCCTCTGATTCTTTCACCACTTGCCTTACACCTGTATCCTATGGTTACCAACTGTCCCATCTCTAGAAATAGTTTCTCTTCATTCACTGTCAAAGTCCTTCAAGGTTTTGAACACTTTTTAACAAATTTCTCCTGAACCTTCTCCATGCAATCTGCTGGTTGCTCCATCATTGAATATATTGTATGCTAGGATGGATACATTTTTGATCTCAGGGAATCGAGGAATATGGGTAGTGGGTACCAGGCTGATTCTGGGGATGGCGGATGTATGAGGAGAGATTGACTAGGTTAGGATTGTTTTTGCTGGAGTTCAGACAAATGAGGAGGAGATCTTATAAAATTCTTATGAAACTTATAAAATTCTAACGGGTATAAACAGGATAGATGCAGAGAGAATGTTCCCAATGATGGGGGAGTTCAGAATCAGCGGTCACAGTCTGAGGATTCAGGGTAGACCATTTAGGACAGAGGTGAGACGACATTTCTTCACCCAAAGAGTAATGAGCCCATGGAATTCATTACCACAGGAAGTAGTTGACACTAAAACATTGAATGTATTCAAGAGGCAGCTGGATATAGCACTTAGGGCAAATGGGATCAAAGGTTATGGGGAAAAAACAGGATTAGGCTATTGAGTTGGATGATCAGCCATGATCGTAATGAATGGTGGAGCAGCCTCGAAGGGCCAAATGGCCTCTTCCTGCTCCTATCTTCTATGTTTCTATGTAGAACGGAGGCAGAAGATCAGCCACGATCATATTGGATGGTGGAGCATGCTCAAGAGGCTATATGGTTTACTCCTATTTCTTATGATGTGGCGATGCCGGCGTTGGACTGGGGTGGGCACAGTAAGAAGTCTCATAACACCAAGTTAAAGTCCAACAGGTTTATTTGGTAGCACGAGCTTTCGGAGCTCTGAAGGATGAGGGATCAGCACTCCGAAAGCTCGTGCTACCAAATAAACCTGTTGGACACAACCTGGTGTTGTGAGACTTCATAGTACACTTATTTATTATGTTCTTAACCAGAACAACCCTGGCTTTTCTAGCCTCTCCATATAACTGAAATGTTTCATCCTCGATTCCATTCTAGTCATTCCCCTCTTGACCCTCCCCAAGGCGTTGACTCCTTTCTGAAGTGTGGTGTCCAGAATTGGACACAGTATCCCAACTGGGTATAACCAGTATTTTATAAAGATTCAGCGTAACATCCTTGCTTTTGTGCTCTGTGCCTTGACTTATTGCACAACATTTTAGCAGCCTCTCAACTTGTCCTGTCACCTCCAAAGATATATACCACCAAGGTATCATTTTAAGCTTTACAAATGGCACAAAACTCAGAATGGGTAAGCAGTGAAAAGGATACTAATTGACTACAAGAGAATGTGCAAACACTGGTGAAATGGGCAGACACATGGTAAGTCTTTATCTTCCTGCAGCCCTTTAAAATTGTACCATTTAATTTGTATTGCTGCTCCTCATTCTTCCTACCAAAATGTATCTCCACATTTCTCTGCATTAAAATTTCTCTGCCAGGTGTCTGCCCATTTTACCAGTCCGTGTGTATAAAGACAAAACTTAGTAGTTCAAAGATAGAGCAATTGGCATTCATATAAAACATTATTACATCCTCTGTGGATCTCCAGCTGTGAGGTGCTCAGTGAGTGACCTAGAAGCCTGCCTACTTATTGGATCCACTAAGGTGTGATTATCTGCACTCGTGCTGGGTGCGGGTGACAGCTATGACGCCTCTTCAATGGTGGGGTTGGAGAAGTCTCCCTCTGAACCGCTGGAGTCTGGTGGGTCCAGGGGGCGTGAGGATGGTCTGGCCTGTTCCACTGGCCGGCCTGCAAGAGAAGGCACGTGGCATCAGTGCATTACAGGGGATATGGAGGGAACAGAATGATGACATATGTGTTGAGGATTCTCATGTTTCCCACTTCACCAGCAGTGCAGGTGTGGTCTTCCTCCTCCCTGGCCAGGTTGAGGGCTGACTCCTCAGAACATTTGACGGTTCTCAGCTCGGGTATGATTCCAGCTGGCTATGCCCGCTGTCACCTGTTGTGGTTGAGTTTGTCCTACAGTGACACAGGGAGGAAGAGTGTAGGTAAGATTATTGACATTTAAGATGGTGGTGAAGTGTGGCAGGTGTGGGGCTTGGATGGGAGCTGGAGTGTGAGGAGCATAGCCTCTACTGGGGGAACATGGTGATTGTGGGACGGAGGGGGGAACCTGATGCTTAGTATTGGCAAAGGCCCAAGGTGGCTGAGTGAGAGAAAGGGTTGGGGGTGCAAGGCGTGTGGGAAGGGATCCAGTAGGAAACCGAGGATGGTTCTCTTACCCTGGTTGAGCAAAGAATATCCTCTTATTCCGACAACGCTCCTCCATCCTCATCTGGAGTGAGCTGGCACTGACCAGAGCTGCCATTGCATCCGAGGTGGGGGTGGTGAGCCTGCTGGAAGGCCAACTCCTGGAGTGGGGCTAGAGTGTGCCCCCCTCTGCTCCACTCCATCCAGCATCCTTCTGAGGGCTCCCCCTGAAAAGTGTGGTGCTGCTGCCTTGCCTGCCTTACCCAGCAGTCATTGTGGAACAAGCGCATGGGACTGCCGGGGAGCCGTTTACAGAGAGCTCCCCAGTGCTTGCAGCAGATAAGCCGTTGTGAGGTGGGAATCGGAGGGAATGCACCGCTGGAGCGACGGGAAACTCGTGGACATAAAAATTTGATTTGATTTATTATTGTTACATATATTAGTATACAGTGAAAAGTATTGTTTCTTGTGCACTATACAGACAAAGCATATTGTTCATAGAAGGAAAGGAGAGGGTGCAGAATGTAGTGTTACAGTCATAGAGTGTAGAGAAAGATCAATTTAATAAAAGGTAGGTCCATTCAAAAGTCTGATGGCAGCAGGGAAGATACTAATGAGGCATAAGATTCAGCCCAAAAACGTGCCGTTGGCAGAATATGCTCTGTTTTTTGTGCCAGAACCAACATTCTGCCATTTTTTGGTAAGATTTAGTCCAGTATTTCTGACAGTACAGATCTCTCTTATTGTACTGATGTGTCAGCGTAGATTATATCTCGGGCTTGAAACCACAACTTCCTGATTTGGAGGTGAGAGTGCAACGCTGAGCCAAGCTGACACACAGGATTCAGTATGATGTGGGCATCCTGTACCACAGGCTGATTGCGTCACTGAACGTTCACACTGTCGGTTATTTGTAAAACTTGCTTTGTAGTCCTGCAACACACATTTGCAGTTTGAAATGTCAAAATAAAATGTGCCCAGCTGAAGTATATTCATGCATTTGAAGTTTGAAAAGAGTTCTAAGCTGGGGATTGTGTTTGCAGCTTCAGTCAAGGAGTACCAGGTTAAGATGATACTTATTCTTGGCCCAGCGGTGGAGCTAGGTTTAGCTGACTAGTGGGGTTGTACTCCAGATATGATTAACTTGGCAAGAAAGGGACAGTGCTAGGAATGCTGATTATACCTAGTCTGAAGGTTGAAGTGGAAACCTTTGGCCTGAAGACAGGTGACAGAACATCTCGGGAGAAAAATGGAAGTGGTCTCCGAAGCCACATTGGTCAACCTTATGAAACCCCACCCCAGCTCTGCTGCTACATTAACCTAAATTATTTATCCCATCTTCTTGCTGTGGTGCAGTGTTGGCAGACTTGCTGAGGCTAATAAAGTTTTTTCTGTATCTGCCTCCAGGTTGTCTGGACATCTAACACTACATTTATCCTGACAGCTGTCTACTAGCCAAACAACTGGAGCATTGCTTCTGAGAGGAAGATGCCCTAAGATGTTAAAGGGAACAATACTCCTTTGCTACACTTTCTCTGCCAGCACTTCCAAGTATGCTTCTGAAATGGAACAAATTTGCTCCTTCATTTTCCCAGCAACAGTTTATGAACCCCTTTAAAGTCACCAGCTTTATATAGTTTCCCGGCTAAAAGTGGGCTCTTGTAGACTGAATTCAAACCTGAAATGTACAGTATCTAATCAGACCCATGTTGGAAAATCCTCTTGCGGTCAGTCAGTACTTTCACAGTACAAACCTTTCCATTGCAACCAGTGACAATTTCCTTCCCAAAATGGAAAAGTTCCCCCTTGGGTTATGCAATTATAGAAGTGGTTTAAATGCTTTTGAACACACTAGATAAGCAAGGTATTGTACTCCAGTATGGAAGTAGTAAAACCGTATGGAAAAGCAAAGAACTCCGGGTTTGCAAGTCAGATTTAATTCTAAAAATACTCTGAGGAAAAGTGTTCACTTGTCTAGTTGGATTGTTTGACTTCCATGAACTATTTACGAGCACATTATATATTTACTACAAGTTTTCCTGTCATTTTGCTTTTTGGCAGCTGGTCTGCATGCAAGAATAAAATAGTTCATGAATGTAATACAGTATTTGCCTCACTGGCTGTCTAATGTGCAACTTTTTGTTTCATTTCATTATACACATCTGTTTCAAGCTTAACTCCTTTAATTCCAGCTATTTTGTCAATCGAAGCAGCCAAAATTCCTTTAAAACAGCAAATAAACCTGTAAACAGAAAAGGCAGGTTATTTATGTTTCAGGTGTGTACCCTGCATCAGAACCCTTTTATATATTTCAGTATTTGTCTTGGCACCAAATAATAGAGGTTAACGAAACTGGCTTACTACTTATGTTTTTGTATTTTTCATCCTGCTCAGCTCCAAATAAGTTTGTTAACGGTCATAGTATTTATTAAACAAAATTGAGGCAGATAAATTCATCAATGTTTGAATGCTAAGTTATCACTAAAAAGTCCGAACCTTGACTTCATTATGTGTGGTTGTGATCCCTCTTAGCGAGTTAATGAATCTTAACTGTGTTACATAGGGTGGCTGGGCAATTCCTGCAGGGAAGGATCAACCCAGGACATTCTCATCAACCTCAGAGTATCAGTAGTTGTGGCACAGACAGATCAAGAAAGGACGAGAAAGAAAAAAATAATCTGTTAAAAGAACTTTATGTGGACTTATTGAACAACTCCTGTAGTTGCTTATGTGTGAACAATGCATTATCTATAACAATATATCCATTGACAGGTGCGGTGGAAATTCCTTCCTATATTGTTGCTTGTTTTGTGATGGACAAACTGGGAAGAAGAAATACTTTGGCACCATCCCTGTTCCTGACTGGCATGACCTGTTTTCTCAGCATGGTGATTCCTCAGGTCAGCTTCTAAGATCATCTTTTCCTCAAACTATTTGGGGATGGAAATTTGTACTTTGACAGAAAGCAACAATTATGAGGGAGAAATTTAATATTATCTTTGCCTTTTTAGTCTGGAATTAGTGTTGGGGAAGCCATATTTTAGATCACAATCTCCCACTACACAATTTCCCTGGAAAGGCACCAGTCTCCAGAACACCCACCTAAAATAAGCATTAAGTGCCTTGCATATGCAAATTGTGGTCCCAAAGCCACTTTGTATGCAAATTTAATTTATTGGCCAGAAACTCTAATCATGTTTAACACAATGCTGCACCGATGGGTATTAATACACAACATTTAGAATGAGAGACTTGAGAAACAGCCATTGTTGAGAGTGGAACAAAAAGAGAGAATGCTGGATAATCTCAGCAGGTCTGACAGCATCTGTGGAGAGAGTCTGGATGACCCTTCGTCAGAGCTAAAGACAAAGAAAATATGACAAGATTTATACTGTAAGGGGGGGGGTGTTGTGAATTCAGAGTGGATTCCTCTTTAAAAAATGGAAGTATGCATGATTGACTCTGCAACTAACAAACGACTAACAGGATTATATTCTCAGGATTCAAACACTTTGAAACTGTAGGGGAGTTTTCTGAGCCACCACCCAGTGGGATCATCCAGTCCCACTGAAAATCAGTGGACTTTGGCTGGCCTGCCACATCCTGTGGCAATGGGTCCTGCCATGAGAGGGCATGAAAATCCTGGCCTGTATTTCTACAATTGAGATAATAGTTCACTAACTATAAAAAAAAATCTGATTAAGACATACCTGTTCTTTTGAAGAAAACCTGAACATGTATTTCTGCCGGCATCAGTATAACCTGGTTGATGCAGCTGGCACAATATAGGCCCATGGAATAAGTTGTTCAACGTTTTCTTTTAATTCTCTCAAGGGGCCAGTCTCTCTTGTCTAACATTCCACTTCAGCCCACCTGTCACTTCACATTGGCTTCAGGGACCACCATGTAGATGAGGCCCAGGAGTTAATACGCCTGAATTATTCCATTCCCCTCGTTTATGCAATTAATTCATATTTGACAACTTAGTAAGTGGCTTTATTTTTTTAAGGTTTTATATCTGTTCCTTCTTGCTAATACGAACCTTGGCTAAAGCCCCCTTTAATTTGACTGGCAAATGAAGTATAATGATAGTTAAGAGTGGCACGGTGGCACAGTGGTTAGCACTGCTGCCTCACAACTCCAGGGACCTGGGTTCAATTCCAGTCTTGGGTGATTTGTCTGTGTGGAGTTTGCGCATTCTCTCTGTGTCTGCGTGGGTTTCCTCCCGGGTGCTCTGGTTTCCTCCCACACTCCAAAGATGTGCAGGTTAGGTGGATTGGCCATGCTAGATAGCCACTTGGTGTCAGGGGGATTAGTAGTGCAAATATGTGGGTTACGGGAATAGGGCCTGGGTGGGATTGTTGTCAGTGCCGACTCAATGGGCCTTCTGCACTGTAGGGATTCTATGATGCTATAAGTTCCCATCCACATTACAAGTGTAACTTGTTCTAATTCCTACACATCCATGCCTATCAATTCATGTTTTTTGCCCTGATTTAAACTTACTTCTCCCCTCACGTCGTGGTTTTCCAAGGCCACCTTCTAACAGCGAATCTAACTCCAGCTGCTGCCAATGGTGCACTTACTTAAGTGACCTCTAAACAGAGAGTGGGAGTTGCTCAAAAGACTGCTCTCTGAATTTCTTCCTCATTTAGGGATTTATCTGGCCTTCCTGTGTAGCATGGTGAAGATGAGGCAGTTGCCGGAGTAGAAAGTAGTTTCAGGGAGGAAATGTTTTGGAGAAGTGACACTGAATATTCTTTTCTATTTTATACAGGACATTGAGGCACTGTCTATCACTGTAAGCATGATTGGAAAATTTGCCATAGCTGTGGCATTTGGGTTGATTTATCTGTACACTGCTGAGCTATACCCAACTATAATACGGTAAGTGGTACAAACACTGTGCTTCAATTGCTTTGAGATAAGAATATATTATGAAGCTACTCTATTTAGGATGCCAAAAAGCACATTGGAAACTAGGTGGAACAACTTAGAGCATTGCAATGACCAAGATTGATAAACCATGTAATACAGAAATAATGTTTTATTTCAGGTGGCTAGGCATCTTGGAAAGTAGTCTTTATGTTCTACCTCATCCCTTCAAAGGACTATAAAAGAGGCACAGATCTTTGATTTTCCCTCCACTCATGAAGGTGTTGACTTTGGCACAGCTCTTTGGTACCTCACCCAAACAGCCAATATAAGAAATCTCTTCAACCATATGGTTGAAGGGTTTTATTACTGGGTCTCCCTTACACTTCTTTCTATACACAGCTTTGAATCCAGGTCACAGACCTGAAATGTTAGGCAGGGTTTTGGGTTCTGCTGGGGGCAGGAGTGTAAGCAGGCTGTTGCTGAAAATAGTGACACTGGCTGGCACGCTGGTTTCCTGTCGCCAGCAAATTTAATCCAGTCAGAGGAAAGCTGGCGCAGGAAGCCTGCTGGATTTGGCAGTAAGTTCAATTCAGTTAGTTAAGGAGCTCGTTGAGAAGTTATGGGGAGAAGACAGGAAAATGGGGAAGAGCAGATCAGCCATGATCGAGTTGCAGAGCGGACTCGATGGACTGAATGGCCTAATTCTGCTCCTATATCTTATGAACTTATGAGAGCTCGTAGAGGGCTAGTTTAGGATTTTGTGGGTGGGTGGGTTGTGTGCTGATTCAGGGGCAGGCTAGGTGCATGGAGTTTCAAGGCTGTGGGGAGCCAGTCAAAGCTGCCTCCTGAAATTAGTTTGGCCCATAAAAGGGAGAATGGCCAAAAGGGGAACTCAGTCAGTGGCACACAGGAGCCATCAGAAGAGTGCAGGTTGTAGGGAAAGTGGTCGGGCAACGTAGGGAGTCACCACCCTCCTGACATCATGGGGACATAGAGAAGAGATAAAGCTTCCAGACATTATCTGGAGCCCAGCTGAGTGCATGATCTCACCAACTTCAAAGATCATCTGATCCTGGCACATTTCATCTGAACTCTAATTCACGAGGACAGCATGATCTAGAACTCACTTTGAACTGCCTGTGAAAACACTTCCATTGAAAACGCAGCCTGGAACAGATCTGTTCTTACTGCCAGTGAGGAGTGCACTTTTTTCCCCTTCAAGGATACTTGCTCCCCTTCACCACCTCTTCCCTATTTTCCTGTCTAGCCATTAAAGAATGGAAGCTCATGTGTCTGATGTCTTGCATCACTGGGGGTTTATCTCAGCTGTGAACGTGCAATTCTTCACTTCATGTCTTGCGTATTTATATGGAGTGAAAAATTGCACGTTCACAGCTGAGATAAACCCCCAGTGAACCACTCAGTGCTCTGCCTGACATGGTGGCCTTTTCTCTTGGCCATTTCTACACATTGGTCTCAGATGAGGTGGAGGCAGACTGATTGCTTCTTTCTGCTTGCACTGAGATTCACATGGCAGTCATCCTTATTATGGGACCTCCAGAGGCAGCTACAACAGCATTGGCAATCTCCATTATTCTGCCCTGCTGCAAAGATAGACTCTCAGTCAGAGGGGTCAAGGAAACCAATGATGATCTGGTGCCCCATGAAATCCTCATCCTCCTTGGTGATGACCAAAGCCCTTGGATGGCACTCTGGATGGATACAGAGGAGTACCAGTCACTGGCACAAATGATATTCGTCCAGGCATCTCTGAACTATCAACATCACTGACTGGTCAAGGCCACAGAGCGTGGCTGTATGCATTCTGTGCCTGTCAATGTGCTGCTCCTGCGCCCATTCAGGGCCACGTGGTAGCACTCAGTGAGATCAGCCACTCTACGGAGGAGCTCGTGAGTTCAAGATCCACGTTTATGATCATGCACGTGAGCTGATTGGACTGCACACTCAGCCTATGATTGTGCACTGCCTTGGGAATGTCTCTGACAAGTGTGAGTGCATCTGTTGCTACTGGTCTTAAGTAGAACTGCTTTGTTGTGACTTCTGAGGCCCTGCATCCCTGTTTACCCGAGCATGGGCGTGTCTATCCTCCATACTCTGAGGGGGCTCCCCACAATTGCCTCTGTCACCTCCTCCTGCTTATCAACCAGTGTGTCACGTTGTCTAATCGTATGCAAGGATGCACTGAGGTGACAGTGTCAGAGTGATGGAGGGTGCACTTGTAAGTTGTGATGGTGCTTGCTCTGATGCCAGCTTTCGCCCCAGTGCAGATACAGGAATCTGTCCTTGCCCCTCAATGTCAGAACGTGTGGCAGACACAAGAGATCATGAGAACTAGCCTTGGAGTTCAGAAACCCCTGCAGTTCAGAGGCCTCCCAATCAAGCTATCTTTGCTAAGCTGTCAGTTAGGGAGGAGTGCATCTACAGATTGCAATATCTTTCCACCCTCCACCAGGAATGCCCATCTCTCCTTCCCTGACTTACTCCTGGAGCAGGGGAGCCACACAGTGACCTCCTGAGTTCCTTTCCTCTAAAGCAGTAATTATGCGTAAATGGGACATTCTTTCTTCTTTCAGTGCCCTTTCCCAGACATTAAAATTCCTTTCTTCCTGCAAGGATGAGAGAGAAAGCGATGAGGTGCACTGGTGATCTCTATGGTCCATTGAGATATGCTGTGGGGTTGCCAGCGTTGGACTGGGGTAGGCACAGTAAGTAGTCTCACAACGCCAGGTTAAAGTTCAACAGGTGCTACCAAATAAACCTGTTGAACTTTAACCTGGTGTTGGGAGACTACTTACTGTCCATTTAAATAGGAAGTTATATGCATCAGTGTTGGCAAGCTTTTAAACAGTACTAGGGCTCATAGACTAGCTGAGGGCTCAAATAGGTACCCTGGACATCGTTCAGGAGTAGCATTTGGCCCCAGGCTCCCCGGCTCGCGTAGTTGCTGGAGGATGGATACCCAAAGACCATCCCTGAGGCTCTGGCATTCACTCGCCTTGCGAAGACAAATAGAACATAGAAAAAGTGCAGCACAAACAGGCCCTTTGGCCCACAAGTTGCGCCGGTCATGTCCCTACCTACCTAGGCTTATATATAGGCTTACCTATAACCCTCAATCCTATTAAGTCCCATGTACTCATCCAGAAGTCTCTTAAAAGACCCTATCGAGTTTGCTTCCACCACCATTGACGGCAGCCGATTCCACTCACCCACCACCCTCTAAGTGAAAAACTTACCCCTGACATCTCCTCTGTACCTACTCCCCAGCATCTTAAACCTGTGTCCTCTCGTAGCAGCCATTTCAGCCCTGGGAAAAAGCCTCTGAGAATCCACCCGATCTATACCTCTCAACATCTTGTACACCTCTATCAGGTCACCTCTCATCCTTCGTCTCTCCAAGGAGAAAAGACCGAGCTCCCTCAGCCTATCCTTATAAGGCATGCCAACCAATCCAGGCAACATGCTTGTAAATCTTCTCTGCACCCCTTCAATCATTTCCACATCCCTCCTGTAATGTTCTTGAACTTTTTCCAGCACTGAACCCAGTTTTTTTACCGACCACACTTTTGTGTCCTATCGGTGTCAAAGACTTTGATCTATATGTTCTTGGTTTTGGAGAGTGGCCTTCTCCTGCCACCTCCCCGGAAAGAGGACCTCCCTCCTCTCCCTCACTGCCTCAAGGTGGACTTCTGTGAAGTGAGCAGCAACTCTGCCCTGAGCTCCAGCTCTTTGTCTTTGCTGTTACATGTCTGCTAGTGCAATTCGTGGAGTAAAACAACAGCCTCATTAATGACTGTCATGGTCTATTTGAATTGGGCCTATGTACACTCAGTCCCACCTCCATTCCAGCTCCCATGGCTGCTAATTGGTTGCCCAACCTGCGCTCCAGTCAATTAACAGGCTGCCCTGTGAAAATCAGGGCCTGCGACTGCTTTCTGTCCCACTTACCTCCATCCCTTCACCTGGGAGGATCTGGAAGACATCCTTTTCCTGGCTCTGAAAGGAAAACCTGGCCAGTTAACACTTTCTTCCTCCACAGAGGCTGCCTGGCTTGCTGAGTATTCCCAGCATTTTCTGTTATATCAAATTTCCAGCATCCGCAGAATTTTACTTTTCTTTTATTAGTTCGTGGGAACATTGTTGTTGGCTGGCCTGCATTTATTGCTCATCCCTAATTGCCCTTCGAGGGCAATTGAGAGCCAACCACATTGCTGCGGCTCTGGAGTCACATGTAGGCCAGACCAGGTAAGGACAGCAGATTCCTTACCTAAAGGACATTAGTGAGCCAGATGGGTTTTTCCAAAAATTTGTTGCTAAAATTAACAAAGGAAATTATGAGAATCTTCAGACTTCCATAATGCAGGGATCTTTGTGGACAGAATCCTCTCAATGAGACAGCAGCAAAATACTGCATATGTTGGAAATATGAAACAGGAGTTGAAAATGCTAAAAATACTCCGGTCAGGCAGCATCTGTGGAGAGTGAGTTCATGTCAATGAGCAAATTATGATCCATTTACAGGGTGTATTTTACTGGAAGTCAGTATCAGTGGATTAAGATAATGGGTTGACCAAGTACCCAGTTTAGAGGCGTGGTGATTGGGAATTTGGGAGAAATCAAGATAACTGCCATTGACCCGAACTTCTGTGGAGTTCTCCCAATTTCATAACTTGATTGGAAGATATTGCAGATTATTTAAACAGCCACTGTTAGGTTAAGTCTTCAGGGGTTCTGTCAACCATCAAATCTGTGTGAACTCTAGCTTTAATAATTCTGGATAAAAGCTACATAATAATGGTGAAAAATGTTTTCTTTCAGTTCATTGGCTGTCGGTAGTGGGAGTATGATGGCTCGGGTTGGAAGCACAGTGGCGCCTTTTTGTGTTCTCCTTTCATCAGTGTGGATCTTTCTGCCGCAGGTAATAAGATTTTTAATTAAAAGTTAGCTATTATCGGGGTATTCTCCAGGTCTGCTAGCTCCCAGCAAGCATCGCAATGGCCCAGAGAATCAGGAGTCGGCGGAAAAACGGTCTTTGAGCCGGGCACCAAACCTGTTGCGACCCTCACAGGCTGCACTGCTGGCCCTCAGTGGATTCACGACCAGAATGGGCGGGAAGCCCATATTCAAATAGCCTCCTTAGCATCTCATTAGTGGGTTAGGATGTTGATTCAACGGCTGTTCAAGATGTTCCCTGTCAGAAGTCACATGTACAGGTTCTGAAAAGTGGGGACCTGGCAGGCTAAGCACCAAGAGGGGGCAAGGCGATAAGGCACCATGTAAAAGTTATACTAGGGTGTACGGGGAGTCTCGCAAAGCACCTGCGGGCACTGGTGCTGGTGGCTTGGGACTGACCTCGAGGATTCCTCCCCCACCCCCTCTCCCTGGATCACAGGAGTGGCTTGGCTGAACGTCCTCATGCTGTGGGGCATAGGGGAGGGTTTAGAGTAATCCCTAAGGTGTCACTCTCAGGCAGCTGACCTGTCATTATGTAGCGTGGTTTCGGTTGCATGTCTCACCTGCGATGTAGAATCGTAGAATCATAGAATCTCTACAGTGCAGAAGGAGGTCATTTGGCCCATCAAGTCTGCACCAACAACAATCCCACCCGGACCCTATCCCTGTAACCCCACGTATTTACCCTTCCAATCCCTTTAACCTACACATCCCGGGACACGAAGGAGCAATTTAGCATGGCCAATGCACCTAACATGCGCATCTTTGGACTGTGGGAGGAAACCGGAGCACCCAGAGGAAACCCATGTCTCCTTGAGTGATAATCATAGAATCATAGAAACCCTACAGTGCAGAAGGAGGCCATTCGGCCCATCGAGTCTGCACCGATCACAATCCCACCCAGGCCCTACCCCCACATAAATCCATGTTGATTTTGTCGAATCCCATTGATCTTTTCTAAGTATCCTGTTGATAAATAGGCTCTAACATTTTCCCTGCTGCTGTTGTTAGGCTAATGGCTCTGTAATTCTGTTTTCTCTCTCTCTTGTTTTTAAAATAGAAGGGTTACATTTGCCACCCTCCAATCTGCCAGGAATGTTCCAGAACCTACAGAATTTTGGAGATAGCAGCGAACGCATTCACTATTTCCATGGTCACCTCCTAAAGTACCCTGGGGCATAGGTTATCAGGCCTTGGTGATCTATTGGCTTTCAGTCCCAATAATTTCTCCAGCGCTATAGGTAAAAATAATTTCCTTCAATTCCTCCTTCTCACCAAACTCCTGGTTTCCTGGCATTTATGGTAAGTTATTCCTATCTTCCCCCATAAAGATTTAACTAAAGTAGTTGCTTAATTGCTCTGCCATTTCCTTGTTCTCTATTATAAATTCTCCCTGTTTGAACTGTAAGAGGCCTAAGGGATCTTATAGAACATAAAACATAGAAAAAATACAGCACAAACAGGCCCTTCGGCCCACAAGTTGCGCCGATCATGTCCCTACCTACCTAGGCTTATATATAGGCTTAACTATAACCCTCAATCCTATTAAGTCCCATGTACTTATCCAGAAGTCTCTTAAAAGACCCTATCGAGTTTGCCTCCACCACCACTGACGGCAGCCGATTCCACTCACCCACTACCCTCTGAGTGAAAAACTTACCCCTGACATCTCCTCTGTACCTACTCCCCAGCACCTTAAACCTGTGTCCTCTCGTAGCAGCCATTTCAGCCCTGGGAAAAAGCCTCAGAGAATCCACCCGATCTATACCTCTCAACATCTTGTACACCTCGATCAGGTCACCTCTCATCCTTCGTTTCTCCAAGGAGAAAAGACCGAGCTCCCTCAATCTATCCTCATAAGGCATGCCAACCAATCCAGTCACCATCCTTGTAAATCTTCTCTGCACCCTTTCAATCATTTCCACATCCCTCCTGTAATGAGGTATATATGTCATGCACTCTGACCATCTGCAAGTCTGCATTACTCTCAAAGGAATCCACGGGTACGCTGGGCTTTCCTGTGGTTCAGTAAGCGACCCTGACCTGTTGGCGCACCTCTATGAACTGCTCCTACTCGACGGAGTCGTCAGATGCATTTGGGATCTTGCTCTTTCGAGACTGACTGGCCCATGTACAAACCCTCTCAATGTCTCTGTCACAGCTGAAGACCTGGTTAAAGAGGGGGGTCAGCCAAAGAGAGTCCAATGAATGAGCACATCAACCAGTATTCGCTGAATCAGTGTTCTGCCAGTCAGCCCATGTGACATAGAGGAAGTTCTAGTTGAGTCAATCACTCCAAGCCCCATTAAGGATTTAACGCTGCTGTCTCAGCTCTGCAAGCTGCTCAATCTGGCTACATCTATAGGGCAGAGATAGGATTTCTAAACCTGCAGGCCAGGCCTCCCCACCCCCTGTCCCCGGAGGGTGGCACGGTAGCACAGTACCGTTGGGTTCGATTCCCGGCTTGGGTCACTGTCTGTGTGGAGTTTGCACATTCTCCTCGTGTCTGCGTGGGTTTCCTCCGGGTGCTCCGGTTTCCTCCCACAGTCCAAAGATGTGCGGGTTAGGTTGATTGGCCATGCTAAAAATTGCCCTTAGTGTCCTGAGATGCATAGGTTAGGGGGATTAGCAGGTAAATATGTAGGGATGTGGGGTAGGGCCTGGGTGGGATTGTGGTCAGTGCAGACTCGATGGGCCAAGTGGCCTCTTTCTGCACTGTAGGGTTTCTATATGTTTCTGTATGAGAGTCTATGACAGTCCATAACTCCACAGAAGTGGTTTCACCTCCCCAGCACACAAGTTCCTGACACAGCTCATACTGAGTCCCTCCATGAGGCACCCTCCATGAGGCACCCTCCATTGCACTCCCAGCGAAACACAGGAGTTCAGCGGAGCCCATCATGGATATGCAGACACGGGTTCTCCATGTGGAAGGAAAGATGACTGATGTCTGAGGGTTGAAGCTCCAAGAAGCGGCCGCCAGATAACCTGGGCCGGGGGCAGAGGAGGTTTGTCAAGTAAGGGTGGGAGTGCAGGAATGCCCTGGGTTTTTTGTGTGGGGGGGAGGGGACTACATATCAGCCTGGCATGAGTGGAAACAGTGCTTGTTACTTGTGTGGCCATACTGCACTTTTGAGTTTGATTACATGCAGTGAGGTTAGGAATCACCCAACCCAGAGGCCCTGGTCGGCTCTGAGGGAGCAAGGGCCAGTGTCTGTGATCCTGTCATCTCACTCTTGGAGGAAGCAGCTCCTGCAAGCTGCAATGGAGAAGGTTCATCGGTCTTCCAACGCTACATGATTCAGGAATAAGGGAGAACCTGAGGGCAACAGGGTGTTTGATGATGCTGAGTGTCTCTCTCTCTCTCTCCCCCTCTCTCCCCTTCTCCATCCTTCCCATTGAGAAAAGATGAATTTTGGCTTGTGGCCTGGCCAGCTAGTTTTCATGGTATTGTCTGCTGCAGAGGCAGATAGGCATGGGTGATGGGGCCAAGGCCATCCCATGCCTGATCCAGCATAACAGGAGCCAGGCCTTGATCTTTAGGGGGCTGCCTCAAAGGCTCCACTGCCGGCCACCTATCAGGCAGTGGAGTGGGTACAAACCCTGCCTTTCTGTAGACCATGGCTGGTCATTCAATGAGCTGTTGGACACCAAAGACTGAGCCTTCATAGGGAGACGGTGCAGCATCTGTGCCAGGTTTTAGCCCACCTGACACCTCGAGGGGGAGGAGGACACCCACTCCTGGTGGCCATGAAGTTCACGGCTGCTTTGAACTTTTATGCACCTGGATCGTTCCAGGGCTCGACTGGGGATCTGAACGGCATTTCTCAAACCTCCGTGCGCAGGTATCTCCGTGACATGACATGTCCTGTATGCCTGGGCATCTGATTACATCATCTTCCACGTAAACCAAGCCCATCAGGATGCCTGTGCCATCGCCAGGATGCCCCAGATCCAGGAGACAATAAATGGCACCCATGCCGCCCTCCAAGCTCCATCTCAAAATGAGGCGCCCCTTCATTAACAGGAAGGGATTTCACTCCATGAACTTCTAACTCCTCCTGAACATTATGCACTTCTGTACACGCTATCCTGGGAGCATGCATGACTCCTACATCCTGGGACATACACAAGGGTCACTCTCGGCCGAAGGGATGGTTAATGGAGGACAAGGGCTACCCATTAAGGTTATGGCTGATAATCTGGAGGCGCCAGAACAAAGGGGAAATGTGTTTCAATGAGGCCCACCCACCCTGGCACCAGGAGCATTATCGAGCGGTCCATAGGCATCCTCAAGATGCGATTCTGCTGTTTGGACTGGTCTGGCAGGGTGCTACAATATAGCACCCAGAGGGTGGCATGGATCATGGTTGCTTTTGTGCGGGGCAACACAGTGGAGCAGGAACAGGCAGCCTCATCAGACAGTAGGACCAAGACTGAGCAGATAAGGAGGATGCCGAGAGAGCTGAGCATCCGATGGCCAGGATCCAGGGACGTTGGAAAAGGGAGGCCCCCATTGCCTCCTGATTTGAGGTGTAGGAGCTTTATTGTCTGGCAGATCAACCTCCCCACTCTGCCTTGGCTGTGCCGTTGTTCCCCCCTCTCTGGGCTCCTGCCTACTTCCCCTTTCCCCAATCCTTCAGCTCCATCTCTTCCTCGCCTGACATTGTCTGTACCATGGGTCCAATGCCCTTAGCCATGGACCTCAGTGACTGGCACATATCGCTCTACGATTGGGCAATGCTGTGGATGCACTCAATCAGTGTCCTGTGTGACTGGGCCAAACTCTGATGCACATAAGCAATCTGCGGTCCTGGGCACCTGGACCCAGTTACACACCGACACGTCGCTGGCATCGAGGGAGTCATGGATGTCATTGAATGGGCCACACTTTGGAAATTATTAGTTATGGTACGGACATCTTGGTCCAAGCTGACCACCGTGGATGCCACTCTGTGCAGTGTTGGCCTGGGTACCACTCAATGCTAAATGAGGCTGCCAGACACCTCCACTTGTGCTTGCATCAGCTGGAAGTACGCTGACACCCCTTCCTGCAAAGCCTGGCTCTGCTTTTGCATATTGACCGTTGCAGGGATGAACTGTTCCAGAGGCCCAACATCTGCCTTGGGGCCAGCAGTTCTCGGGAAGCCATCAGACCTCTGACTGGCCATTTCCTTGGATGTTCCAGTCTCCACCTGATGTGCAATAGCAGCAGTGTGGTGTTCACCAGAGAGTGCCCCAGAAGCCTGACCATGAATGTTTCCCACCGAGGTGAATGTCTCTGCACTGGTGCTTGGTGCTGGTCAATGCAGTGACAGTGTGTCTGTGTCCTCCCTGGAGTTAAAGGGCACAGTATCATCACAAGGAGTGAGTATTTATATTGAAATCTCCCATGTGAAATCATGGTTGGCACCATGTAATCATAATCCGTGGAATGCAATGGCGTTGAAGAGCTTTAGATTAATATTTTGGGAGGTTTTATTTTGCTTGATTGTTTTCACAGATGAAAGTGGATTCACTGGGTGCAATCTTTCCAAATTTGCCCAATGCTGGATCAGGCGAGAAAAGCTGTATGAAACAGCTGCTTTTTCTCACCTAATTTAATGGCACCCTGTGTAATTTCAAGCGTGTTGGCGAGGATCCCAGCCAGCTGCAGGGACAGAGTCCAAACGCACCAGCAACACCGAGATTCTGAGATTGGGGCGCCATTTAAAAATCTCAAAGTTAAATTTAAAGCGCTCCCCACCCCATGGACATTGGGACCACCTCCCCCCCCCCACTGACATCAGGACGCCCCTGACGGACAAGGGGAACACCCCCAACCATCACACGCAGAAAGAGAACACCCCGCACTGCAGGAGAGTAATTGTAATAACTGCGCGGCTCAACAATTACTCCGCAGGTGAAAGTAACAATATTGTTTTCTTCAGATTAAACTTTGTACAAGGGACGACGATGAAAATGCCCTTAATCCTCAACTGCCACTCTCCAACCGATGCTCTGCGAGCTTGGACTTGCGCTCCACCATGGCAGAACAGGAGTTTGGACTTGCACTCAACCACCATTCCATGCTCTTGACTCGCGCTCAACCACAATATGGCATGCTCTGCCACGCTACCGCAGTAACCCCCCCCGTGCATATGCCCCCTTGACAATGCCACCTTGGCAGTACCCTTAGGCGTTGCAAGGGGTTTTGCCCAGGCATGTCTCTCAAACCCCTGGGGCATACAGGCAGCAACACACCCCTGGCGTATTTGTCACAACTGGCTTTCATTTTTACAAACCAGTAGTGATTCGCACCAGCATGATGTCACACTGTCAGGGAAGGGGGTGTAGAGGAGACATCATGGGCGAATGTTATGATGTCAAACCTGTTTAATTAGATTAAAATGTAGTTAAATTTGTGGAAATCTGGTTCATGCCCTTGTTGGGTGTGATCCTGATTATGTTGCCGACGGGACGCAGAAATACTCTCAAACTGAGACCTTGCCAGCACAAATCTCTTGTTTGATTTAGTAGCCATTATGGGTCTTGCGCCCGCTGCTAACACAGCCAGTGTTTCTCTTTGATTAAGTTGGAGAGAGTGTCTGACAGTGGCAATTTCCCACAGTTAATTAGAAACAATCAGCTTTGCAGACTTGTATTATTCTAAACCTTGTTCCTGAAGCAGTGTAATACTAATGTGCAATGCTGCTGGTCCACCTTGTGTGGCTTCAACGTTTTAGCAGGTATTATTAATGTTTTCTTTTCTAATGATAAATAATGAGGACAATAAATGCAAGTGTGATGGTATTGGATTTCTTTTAAGATTTTAAATATGTAATAAATTTAACAGTGGCCATTTAAAAAAAAATACTAATATCTTCCTTGTCCCTTTGTGGTAGCTGATTGTTGGAATCATGTCCATTCTGACTGGCTTACTGACCCTGTTGCTCCCGGAAACCCTTGGGAGACCCCTGACCCAAACATTTGAGGAAGCTGCACAATTGCAAGACAAAATGAAACAAGACAAAGCCAAAGAAGCCTCACTACGTGGAGGAAATAGCAGTGCTGCCATGGCGAGTATTGAGAAACCAGATTATATCATCGACGGAATGGAGAAATCAAAGGAAGAGCAGAATCTGATTGAACATTTAACACGGTTGTAAAGCTCACATGTTCATCACAAAGCCTTGAAATGGCCAGGTGTTACAGTGTTAGTACTGATTAGATACTAATATCTTCAATCTGTGAATTAACAAAAGTATACAAGCAGTTTGGCACCTATTGCAAACAAAAATATATATATAGATATACATATATATATATATATAGTAAAACCCAATATTATTTTTAGTAGATTGTCCCTACTCTAGTTAAGTGGTCAGGATAGTCCTATTAGACATCAAGAGAACAACTTATCAATTATAGTGCATGCTGATTTAGATATATTGGAATTTAACTGCAAAATGAATATTGACTGATAACAGTCTAACTCATAGCCTACAGTAGGCTGCATTTTTTATTCTTATCAACTGTTGTGGTTTAAAAATAAGCCTGTTCTTAAATTTTGATCCACTAGGACCTCAGAAATTACTGATAAATAGTTCTTTGAGGTTTTCTTTAACATTAATCAGAACTGGATGACGAGAGATGTGCTATTTTGGTGAGGGAATTCAAATTTGCAGGAAACTAAGACAACTAATTTTGTTGCATTAGATATACAAATCATGAGTCAAGACAAGCTGTTCTCTGTTGTCATGTTGACGAACCAACAAAAAAATACACACCTTATTTTGCAATTAGTTGAGTAAACATTGCCATATCGGCTATACGCAATCCACTAAAATTGAGCTTGATCCTCACTTGGTATCTCAATCTTTAACTACAGATGGTTAGCATAGACATTAAAACACAATCTTTTGTATTTTTATTGCTAGTGGTGTCATCTTTTTGATAGCACCAACATTTGCATCAAAATTTAAATGTATATTTTTGAGGGCAAACATCCTGATGTTTTCCCAATTTTCTGGTCATTCTGGCTCATCCACCAATTCCGGGCAAAAGCTCTCCATTAATGTAATAAAACATGTGGCTTGAATATTGCTGAAAAGAGAGACATATTACCAAAGCTTTTTGTCTTGCACTCATCAGGACAAACACAAGAATACCAAATTTCAAACCATCACATAAAAGATTACTGATTGGTTGGGAAGTCAACTCGCAGTGGCTGACTCATAGCTATGGAGAAAGCAACAGAGAACTAAAGACTCCCTGAGCTCCTGCATAACTAAAAAGCACAAAGCTTGGGTATATTCATTTTATTTGCACAGAATAGGTCCCAGCATATGTCATATCAGGCAAGCGTAAATGAACCATATTACAAGCTTAACTGATTTTCCTAAAGTTGTTGTTAGTGAAGTTATTGGCACACTCAGGATTGGGTTTTACAAGTGCAAAGTGGTTCAGTATGTGTGTACTCTGTCTATCGTGAACAACCAAAGGAACATGCAGTTTGTATTGATCAGCTAATTGTTGGGACGCACGACCTACATACCTGGTATTGCATTAGTGCTGAAATTCATGCATGATGTTGCTCAGTTGTGTGGTAAGTATAACATCTTTTTGGACTGATGGCAACATCCAAGTAGTGGAAAACACCACTTGTGCACCTACTATATAGTTGCAGTGAGAAATAGCATTCTTAACCTGTTATAAAAAGAACACTAGCCATTTGCTCACCTTGCCAGCTTGTTGCAGAAATAGAGCACATAAGAACTATTTGGCGGGACAGTGGATATCTGACCAGATCACTGGTTGCTGTGTATCTCACAAATGGGTCAATCGCCACCTCTTTCAAACTGAAAAGTGCACATTCTGCCTCAAATCACCCTGAAAAGGCAAAGTGTCTCAATGTTTTGAACAATGGGTTAAGCAAACTAAAGGACTATGTTCAAGCCTTGCAGCTTTTTCTTGAATTAGCCAGGTGCATGGGGAGCAATTGCTTTTTCCATGGCAATGCCTTAGCCAGAATTGACTTGCAAATCAATCAGCACCCTTTTTCCCCAGCAATATAAATTACTGGGATTGTTTGAAATTTGATATTCTTGCATTGTCCTAATGAATAAAAGTTAAAATTTTCAGCAACCCGTCTCCCTTTTCAGCAATATTCAAGTTCTGTACTACACGCGACTGATAGAACTTGCGGCCTACATATGATTATCTTTCTAATTGACCTTCATCCCCTATGAGGAAGTGTCTCAGTCTTTGGGTGGCCCCACCCATAACACTGCATGAGAACAGGAACTGATGTAGAAAACAGAATAAAATCTCTACAACAGGAAAGCTAAATACTGTGGATGCTGGAAATTTGAAATAGAAACAAAAATCATGGACCCTCAGCAAGCAGCAAGGTGGTTCGCACTGCTGCCTCACAGCATCAGGGACCTGGATTCAAATCCAGCCTTGGGTGACTGTGTGGAGTTTGCACGTTCTCCCCGTGTCTGTGTGGGTTTCTTCTGGGTGCTCCAGTTTCCTCCCACAGTCCAAAAATGTGCAGGTTAGGGGATTGGCCATGTTAAATTGTCCCTTATTGTCCAAAGATTTATTGGTTAGGTTGATTAGCCATGGTAAATGTGCGGGGTTATGGAGATAGGGAGGTAGGAGTGGGCCCGGGTAAGAAGCTCTTTTGGACAGTCAGTGCAGATGTGATGGGTCAAATGGCCTCCTTCTGCATTGTAGATCTATTCTAGATCATGCTGCACCTGCAGAAGGAAACCGAGTTAATGTTACAGGTCAATGATTGATTTCTCTCCATTTATTCTGCATCATCACTCAGTAATGTAACGTCCATAAAATTGTTTTTAGTCGTCATCAACCTAATTGTTTACAGCAATAAAAATTAAAAAATTTGTAGCAAAAACCATCATCAGGTTGGGTTCAAACCCCTTTAGAAATTTGGCCTTTTCAAAGTAATATTAAAAAACTTTTGGTATTTTTAAAAAATCCATCCAAGTGATCCATGCTGTTTCTCCTACGTTCATATTGCCCTTTGTAGTCAGGAAGGTAAGAGGTTAAAGACTAGATAACTTCAAGGTATTACAATGTCAACTGTCAGTAAACCTGCAAAGATAATCTTTGATTTGTGGAACCATAACAATGCATTAAACTTATTAGCAATTAAGTAATATAAAAGAACAAAAAGCATATTAATGCATGACATTTACTCAAATAATGGGCACATGAATATTCCGCGACACCCACACCCGGTGTTGATGGGTTGCTCAAGCAGGGCTGTCACTCTGGCTACAGAACCAAATGTCAAGCATTGGAGCAGCTACTGAGAAGAACAATTCTTGTTAGATCTTCCAGACTACCAGCCTTGGTGGTTCTGCACTTGGTTTATGACCAGGAATGAAAGAACAATGTTTGAGGCACCAGGCAGCACAACTGAAATGCAAACAGTCCCAAAGTGTCTCTGGTCATTTGCCCTTAAGTTGGAAAAGTTGAGAGGCAAGATTTTAGGGAATAGAGAATCTAGTGTGGAACTTTCTCCACAGTTTCTACTCTACTGCCGCCTTGTACCTATGGCTTTATTATTACACCCTAGTAAAGGAGGCTGACATAAATTATTTGAATTATCTAATGCCACTTTACGTACACAAGTCACCCATAGTAATTGGTATTCCTGTATTGCAGGCAGCACTTCAGTGGTTAATTCTTTTTCCACTGTTGGGCCAATACTGAAGCAAATCAGAGTGCCCCATATTTGAAATCCATTTCCACATATAAAGGGATTAGTCTGATACTGGGAAGTCTATGGAACAGCACCAATCTGCTGGTTTCTGGGCCTGTATTCGCTTGAACTGACAAGATCACTGCAATCGGAGGAGGCAGCAGCTGAAACAGGGCAATACAGCCCCTTTAATTGGGAATTAGGCATTGAGTTTACAGTTCTAAGGGGGCAAGTTTGTTGTGAAATTCCTGGTAATGGTAAGGGCGTTAATTTGATGGATAACATTTATTAACACTACATACTAATACTAAAAACAGAAGAACAACGATCCTTTAGATTTGGTCACAGTGTGGCTCATTTGATCAGTGGCAAATTAATGCAGATTTGAATACTGTTATAATTTACTGTTGCCCCAGTGCAAAAATCACAAAACTTATGTTTTGCGAATGGTGGACTTCTATTGATAATGTAAACATCTCCAGAAATATTGTTCACCTAATGAGGCACATGCATAGACAATAAAATATAGATGATAATTTGATTTTAAAAGGGGGAAGGGGAGTGTGGAAATCCATGTTTTAAAATAGAATGTATATTGAGTGCAGACCTTCCCAATCTAGGTTATCTGAAGCAGATGTCTACTCAATCTATCATGGACTTTTTGAAGAGCTATTTTCTATCTGGTTGGCATATGCCTCATTATGTTTGTAATGCCCAAAGGAAAACTGATATTTTTGACACTTCTCTGCAGCACTCGAATCTTGCTGCATCCTGTTCCCATCTCAAATAACAAAGGCGCACGTACCAAAAATAACAAAAAAGGAATGTCTAAACAGCCATCTTTTCTACCAAATACAAAGTGCTTTGAAGGAATTTTTCAAAACATATCACATAATTAAAGGAGATTTGCTTAGTTATATTTTAAATATAAATTTAATGTATCCTTCTTTCATGTGAGGATATTGTTTTTAAAGACTATTTATTACTTTATGTAATGAATTTGATAATCATCTCTAGAATCTAGCCAGATCCCTCTAGGTCAGATAGAGTGGCTGGTGAAACAGAATATGTTAAGTCCTTTTCATCAGTTATGTATCATATGTTACTGGGGTAATAGGGAGAATTGAGAGGGGTATGAATGCACTGCTAGAATATGTAACGCCCATCTCTCTGGATAATGGTGACTCTAGTGGGATAGTAGTCGTGCTTTGCATCGTGTTCCACTTGGCAGACTTCTTTGAACTTGAGGGATGATTTTAAAACTCGTGAAAGAGCATTTGTACAGGGGCCTGCTGCTGGGTGACCAAAACAGCCACTTGTTTCAAGTGATGGGTCCCCATTTGAAAAGCAAATCGCTGTAGACCCACCTTGCCTGATTCTGCCAAGTTGCATTGAGATACTATTTGGTGGTTGGCTGCAGCTTGGCAGGCACCCAGTCAGACTCGGGCTTCTTTGCTGCCAGAACAGGTGGGCAGCTGGCACACTCTGGAGTGGTTTTTAAAAAATTTTGGGCAGTCGACTGATATGGATGGACTTTTATCCTTACAGATTGTGTTCTCTTCATTAGAGTCAATGTAAACATAGTAGTAACGGTAAATGTACAGCATGTCCTGGACAGTCTGATCTGCTGCAGAAAGTTCAAGGGAGCTAGTCATTTTTGCCAAAGTTTTTTCGTCCGTGAAGAACGTTCAGATTCACACTTGCAACTAGCGGAAATGAGAATCTTGGGCAGTACTAGATTTAGTATCGGTGTCTTGATGAAAATGCAATGGTGCTTCGATTTGAGAACAAATATGAACATTGCTGTAGTGTTCTAAGTAGGTCCAGTATGTCTATTTAAACAGATCTTGTATGATGTTTGGGGGGAGGGGGGGGTGCGGCGGAATAGGGAAAAGGAAACAGTGGAACCTATTTTTATCCACTTAAAGTAGTTGGAAATTTGTCTGGTAAAGTGGTTAAGGTGACACATTTTGTTAAAACAGAACGTTGCAAAACAAAATATGCAGCAAGTTAAGGGATCAGTTTTTCTTTAAATAATATCTAGAGCATGGTTTTTTAAAAAAAGCAAGGCTAGAAGAAAAATTAAATAATTAGTCATAGAATTCATTACTCAGACGTACAGACTTCATAGTTTTAAGTATTTCTAACCTTTAGAATTCAAGATTGATTTGAGACTAATATTGTGGAAAAGACATGCAAAAGTTCTCAATTCAGTATTTCTGTGCTGTCCCCAAAGTGGTGAGGCTATTCACATGATTAGTATTACAATGTGTGGAAACGTACAGAAGTTAAAGTGCAACAGACATTTGTGGTCCCCAAGATTGATTTTTCTCTATCCCCAGTCTGAACACCCCCTCCCCCACCCTGTTAAAGTGCTCATGGGAAAATACTAGGCAATTTCTAAGGCACGATAACAAGCCAAAAGTGAAGGAATCAAAGAAAAATTCCTTGTTCAAAGTAGTCTCTCAATAAACAAAAACATTAAACTCACTTTCACTTTGATGCTTTCTACTAATCCTCGAAGGATTTATTGATACAATGAACTACCGAATGCTAACCTTGTTATCAACACAGACACAAACTTAAATCAGAACAAAAAAGGTACTCTGGGCAGTGTAAAGTTACAATATTTGAACAACATTTAAACGTAAAAATATTAGCATAGAACAGCTTCTGTATTAGTGGCACTGGACGTAATGTTTCAGACCACTGAAAAGAGGCAGTGAGGCTGCAAAGAATGCCTCACTATATTTACATAATTTACAAAATTAGGTTTGATGTGTTCATAATATGAACCAAATCAAATGGCAGGTCAAATATAAATAGACCTACGCTGTAGATGTTTAGACAGGTTAGTTGTGGTTGTTTGAAATTAAACTGTATTTGTGATTAGATAATCTGTATTCAAGTCACTGTATTAAAATGTGTATTATTTATACTGTACCCAAAAATGTATTGGACCACAAAACCTAAAAATCTGATTGCTGTGAATGTAACTCAAGTTGTGTGTGTATATACTAGCTCTACTAACTCTTAGCAAATGCAATTCATTGGTTTGTGCTTTGCTTAATAGTTTCATTTCAGTTATGCATTGTGGGACAAATGTGGACTTTAAGCCAGAAAGCTAAGCATAGTTTGCATTAGTATCATTTAGTTTTGTTGATGTGAGTATTGACATAGTTCTGGAAGGTGTCATATGGTTTGCTGTTAATTGTCTATCCAACAATCTTCAGGAAACAATACACAAATAAATCATTGCTGTAATATTTTAGATATAGTGGTGAAATATTTTCCTGACTGCTTTGAGTAAATTTTTTTACTTTAAATAAAAGGGAACTCTATCTAATTTTTAAAATGGTAAATTTAAAAATGGTACAGTTCTGTTCTTTCCCTGAATGCAGAACAAGTAGTAGTGGCATTGTCTTGATTTTAAAAAAAACAAATTACTCCATCCTTAAAGTTACAAAGGCAATGCTCAGAATGGATCCCTTGCTTGCTCCAAATGAATTGGATTCAAGTGACGTTATCTAGGTTTTGAAGAAATCAAGCATTTATCCAAATTGATTGCAAACTCTGAGGATTCCCTGGCTCAGTGGCTTTCATCTCCTCCCTTTATTGTTAGGTTCATACAGGTCATGGACTAATCCTTGTCAGAGAAGATCTAATAGAGCAAGTAATTCATTTACTGCTGCCATCAAGCGTCGGGGCACTCTGGGATGATTTGTCATCTAATATTTTTTCTTGTTCCCTGGAATAATGTGCCTGGCTACCATTTTGATTGAGATTGGAAACTTAGCATGTTCTAGCACACCACCAACATAGTATGTTAATGCACCGTATGCCACAGGCATTTACTCAAAAATAATTAAATGTACCCTTTTTAACAGAAGAGTAGGGTTCCCCTTTAAGAATAAAAGTGATACTAATTTGTTAGTTTGAAAGTCTATTCATGCAGGTTCTCACTTTAAGTTTATAATGGATTAGTTCAATTTAAGGCCATAAAATCCTAATTATAGTGCTACAGGTAGTGAGTTTGGGAACCGTCTTTATGGACTAGGATGTTCATTCTGGAATTCAGTGAAATTTTCTTTGCTTTTCCACAACTATACATGATACGAATTTCTTTTAATAAATTTTATTGAAAGATTAATTGAATGTCTGGAATTTTCGCATTTCACTTGGAATCTCAATTCAAACCATGCAGAAGAAACCAGAACAAAAGATAAATATTGGATAGACAAGCAGACACTTCTGCATTTCACCTTGTTTAATTAAGAAGCTATTCAATTTTGCTAACTTTTCTTTAACCTCCACATGCAAATAGGAATTACTGCAATCGGGAAGAAAGTGATCAGGATCAAGTAAATTTACACTGCCAGTTAGTTCTGTTCTCTCTCTTGCCCCCCCCCCCCCCCCCCCCCCCCCCATAGTGAAATGGAACAGCATAGTACTGAAGCCATCCATCCCTCCTATAGGAGGTAATCCTCCCTATCCTATTGATAGAGTACCCAAGTCTATAATGTACAGCAGGGATTGGAAAAGGTTAGGTTTTTAATGAGTTTCCAGTTCCCTGGGGCGGCACAGTGGTTAGCACTGCTGCCTCACAACGCCAGGAACCTGGGTTCGATTCCCGGCTTGGGTCACTGTCTGTGCAGAGTTTGCACATTCTCCCTGTTGTCTGCATGGGTTGCCTCCGAGTGCTCCAGTTTCCTCCCACAATCTGAAAAATGTGCTGGCTAGGTGCATTGGCTATGCTAAATTCTCCCTCAGTTTACCCGAACAGGTGCCGGAGTGTGGCGACTAGGGGAATTTCACAGTAACGTCATTGTAGTGTTAATGTAAACCTTACTTGTGACTAATAAATAAACTTTACTTTTACTTAGTAAAGCCTTTCAGTCCCCAGCTCCTTCAGGGGAAATGTGTTGCGATTTTGTTCAATTTAAGCTTACATGAAGTTTAGCTGTCTTGTGTGTCATTTTGTACACTCAATTTGGTTCAGTTATAAACTCCTTCAGGTTTAGCTCACAGACAAACAGACCCATGTTTATTAATATCAAGCGTGTGGCCAATGATCATAGCAACACCTGGCTTCAATATTATCACACAATAGATTTTCTGCAAGAGTAGAAAACCAATGTTACCATCCATCACTATTAGAGAATTATTTCTTTAAAAGCTAGTCTAGATTCAAATCTGTTTAAAGTGATAAAGCGATTCACTTTATTTCTCCAGTTTCCATTACCTGAGTAGTCAGTGAGGCACAAAAATACTATGGTTGAGATTCTCCCAAAAAATTCTAAGTCCCCAATGGGAGGGAAAATGGGAGCAAATCCCACTGGGTTTTTTTCAGCGTGATTTTCAAAATGAATCTCCAACACTCTGTGTGTTGTAGAGTGCCTCAGTGTGATTCACTTTGAAAATCAGGGTGCGGGGCCTATTCACACCCAAGAGGCAGGCAGCATAGTGTTGAGCGGAGCGGAGATCAGCACATGTGCACTGGTCCCACAATGGCCTCTCTTCCCTCCAGTGGACTCGGGCCATCTGTTCCCCGTCAGTGGGGAGCAAGAGTAAACCCCACGAGTGAACCATTCCAGGCGGTGGGGGAGATGCTAGTGGGCCTGGAGCTGATTACGCTGAAAATCTTAGTCGCGGAGGCATGGTGCTCAGTGGAAAGTCCGCGAAACGGCCTCTGCTGATGTCTCCCATCCCACTGCGCTGCTCGAGCAGTGCAGGGACTGGGAGAATTGCCCCCTACACCCTTGAGACACAAACCACTCCACACTCAATGAACTTTCTTTTACGGTAGCATAGTCCCAGTTTTAATTTCAGCAAACATGAGCTCATGTTTCCACCTCAATATCAGCACGTGAAATGAATGACAAATTAATCGGTTTTGGATGATAGTGGTTGAGGGAGCAAAGTCAGTCAGAATACTGGGAGAATTCCCTTCTCTTCGAATCCTGCCAGTCCCCAGCCCCACAGGCAGATGAGGGTTTCATAAAGGAGGGATACAAAAGAATGGTCTAGTTTGGACCAGGGAGCGGCACGGGCTTGGAGGGCCGAAGGGCCTGTTCCTGTGCTGTATTGTTCTTTAAACAGAGGCTAATGATATTAATTGGAAGCTGGCAGCTTTAATCTCAGATTGCACGAGTCACGCACAGACCACACAAGGGAAAGCAGCTTCGGGGCTAAAAGAAACTCAGACAGGTAAATATTTCAAATGATTGGTTTTATTTTGAGAACCAGTTGAGCTCATCCAACAGAAACGTTTGAAGTGTTGGCCATTCCACATACCTGCTGTCCTTGTGGGTGGCAGAGATTATGGTTTGGGAGGAACTGATGAAGAAACCTTGGCAAGTTGCTGCAATAAATCCTGTAGATGGTACATATGAGGGGCACACTATGACAAGGCTGGGTGTTAGTGCAGTTATTTTCCAATTGACAAAAAACAATTTTATTACCTTAATAAAAATGGAAAATGCTGGATACAGCTGATTAGGCACCAAATAAGAGAGAAAGGTAATCAATGCTCAACACAGTCAGTTGGGATCAAGTGAATCCCTTGAAGAGTATAGGGGATGTAGGAGTAGAGTTGAGAGAGAAATCAGGAGGGCAGAAAGGGGACACAAGATTGTCTTGGCAGATAAGGCAAAGGAGAATCCAAAGAGCTTCTACAAATACTTAAAGGCCAAAAAGTAACTAGTGAGGGAGTAGAGCCTCTTAAGAATCAACAAGGTCATCTATGTGGGGATCCACAAGAGATGGGTGAGATCCTAAATGAATATTTCTCATCAGTATTTACTGTTGAGAAAAGCATAGACGTTCGTGAACTTGGGGAAATAAATAGTGATGTCTTGAGGAATGTACATATTACAGAGAAAGAGGTGCTGGAAGTGCATCAAGGTAGATAAATCCCCGGGACCTGATGACGTCTATCCCAGGACATTGTGGGAGGCTAGGGAGGAAATTGTGGGTCCCTAGCAGAGATATTTGAATCATCGATAGTCACAGGTGAGGTGCCTGAAGATTGGAGGTTGGCAAATGTTGTGCCTTTGTTTAAAAAGGGTTTAAAAAGCCTGGGAGCGACAGGCCAGTGAGCCTCACATCTGTGGTGGGTAAATTGTTGGAAGGTATTTTGAGAGACAGGATCTACAGACATTTAGAGACGCAAGGACTGATTAGGGACAGTCAGCATAGCTTTGTGAGTGGAAAATGATGTCTCACAAATTTGATTGAGTTTTTTGAAGGGGTAACCAAGAAGGTAGATGAGGGCAGTGCAGTTGATGTTGTCTACATGGACTTTGGCAAGGTACCGCATGGTAGGTTGTTGCATAAGGTTAAATCTCATGGATCCAGGGTGAGGTAGCTAAATGGATACAAAATTGGCTTGATGACAGAATGTGGAGATGCCGGCGTTGATGACAGAAGCCAGAGGGTGGTTGTAGAGGGTTATTTTTCAAACTGGAGGCCTGTGACCAGCGGTGTGCCTCAGGGATCAGTGCTGGGACCTCTGTTATTTGTCATTTACGTTAATGATTTGGATGAGAATATAGGAGGCATGGTTAGTAAGTTTGCAGATGACACCAAGGTTGGTCGCATAGTGGACAGTGAAGAAGGTTATCTCGGATTGCAACGGGATCTTGATCAATTGGGCCAGTTTAATTTAGATAAATGCGAGGTGATGCATTTTGGTGGATTGAACCAGGGCAGGACTTACTCAGTTAATGATAGGGCGTTGGGGAGAGTTACAGAACAAAGAGATCTAGGAGTACAGGTTCATAGTTCCTTGAAAGTGGAATCACAGATGGACAGAGTGGTGAAGAAGGCATTCAGTGTGCTTGGTTTCATTGGTCAGAACATTGAATACAGGAGTTGGGACGTCTTGAAGTTGTACAAGACATTGGTAAGGCCACACTTGGAATACTGTGTACAGTTCTGGTCACCCTATTATAGAAAGGATATTATTAAACTGGAAAGAGTGCAGAAAAGATTTACGAGGATGCTACCCTGACTTGATGGTTTGAGTTATAAGGAGAGGCTGTATAGACTGGGACTTTTTTCTCTGGAGCGTAGAAGGCTGAGGGGTGATCTTGTAGAAGTCTATAAAATAATGAGGGGCATAGATCAGCGAGACAGTCAATATCTTTTCCCAAAGGTAGGAGAGTCTAAAACTAGAGGGCATGGGTTTGTGAGAAAGGAAAGATACGAAAGTGTTCAGAGGGGCAGTTTTTTCCACACAGGGTGGTAAGTGTCTGGAACAAGCTGCCAGAGGTAGTAGTAGAGGCGGGTACAATTTTAAAAAGCATTTAGATAGCTACATGGGTAAGATGGGTATAGAGGGGTATGGGTCAAATGCAGGCAATTGGGACTAGCTTAGGGGTTTAAAAAAAAGGGGTGGCATGGACAAGTTGGACTGAAGTGCCTGTTTCCATGCTGTAAACCTCTATGACAGTCATAGAACATAGAACAGTACAGCACAGAACAGGCCCTTCGGCCCATGATGTTGTGCCGAGCTTTATCTGAAACCAAGATCAAGCTATCCCACTCCCTATCATCCTGGTGTGCTCCATGTGCCTATCCAATAACCACTTAAATGTTCCTAAAGTGTCTGACTCCACTATCACTGCACCTTTGAGTTAGAATAAAAACATAAGGCAATTCTTTCAAATCGACAAAATATTCTGCTTATAAATGATTACGTGATGTTTCTTTTGCAGATGCTGACTGATGTGTGTATGAAATGCTCTCTTTTTATTTTCTAATTTTCCCTTTTGATTTCTATTACATATGTTTGATTGTAGTTTACAGAGTTAGGCTATTCCAAAAGCAAGACTTATTTGTCATTCTGTGGAAGAGTATTCCACACATTTTTAAAAATTCATTCATGGGATGTGGACATAGCTGTCCAGGCCAGCATTTATTGTTCTTGAGAAGCTGGTGGTGTCTTCTTGAACTACTGCAGTCCATGTGGTGTATGTACACCCATGGTGCTGTTATTACATTGAATGCTTGAGCAGGCTTAATGGGCCAAATAACCTATTCCTGCTCCTATTTTCTACGTTTCTATATTTCCAAGTCAGGATGGTGAGTAACTTGAAGGAAAGCTCCTAGGTGGTGTTCCCAGGGTATCTGCTACCCTTGTCCTAGATGGTAGCAGTCATGGGTTTGCAAGGTGCTGCCGAAGAAGCCTTGGTGAGTTCCTGGAGTGCATCTTGTAGATGGTACATGTGACGGCTCTGTTTGTCTATCGGGTGCCTATCAAGCAGGCTGCTGTGTACTGGATGGAGTGTTACGCTTCTTGGAGAGTGGGGAGCATTCCATTACAGTTCTGGTGTGTGTCTTTTAGATAGTGGACAGGCTTTGGGGAATTAGAAGGTAAGTTACTCACTGCAGAATTCCTAGCTTTTGACCTGTTCTTGCAGCCACAACATTTATATAGCTAGTCCAGTTCAGTTTCCGGTCAATGGTAACCCCCAGGATTTTGATAGTGGGGTATTCAATGCTGGTAATGACATTGAATGTCAAGGGCCAATGGTTAGATCCTCTCTTGTTGGAGATGGTTATTGCCTGGCACTTATGTGGTGCAAATGTTACTTGCCACTTGTCAGCCCAAGTCTGGACATTGTCCAAGTCTTGCTGCATTTGGACATGGACTGCTTTAATATCTGAGGAGTGGTGAATGATACTGAACATTGTGCTGTCATCATCAGGCATCCTCACTCATGATGAAGGAAAGGTCACTGATGAAGCAGCTGAAGATGGTTGGGCTTAGGATACTACCCCGGGGAATTTCTGCAGTGATGTCCTGGAGCTGAGATGATTGACCTCCGACCATCGCAACCATCTTCCTTTGTGCTAGGTATGACTCCAACCATCAGAGACTTTGCCCCATGATTCCCATTGACTCCAATTTTACTTGGGCTCCTTGATACCATAATCGGCCAAAACGCTGCCTTGATGTCAAGGGCAGTCACTCTCAACTCACTTCTGGAATTCAACTCTTTTGTCCACGTTTGAACCAAGACTGTAATGAGGTCAGAAGCTCAGTGACCCTGGCATCAAAGATCGGGTTATTGCTAAGCTCTGTTAGCCCCATTCATCACTTAATTGACCATCAAGAGTAGGCTGATGGGGTAGTAATTGGCTGGGTTGGATTTGTCCTGCTTTTTGCCTACAAGACATACCTGGGCAATTTTCCACATTGCCAGGTAGATGCCAGTGTTGTAACTGTACTTGAAGAGCTTGGCTATGGGAGCGGCAAGTTCTGGAGCACAAATCCTCAGTACTTTTCCTGGAACATTGTCAGGACCCATAGCCTTTGTAGTATCCGGTGTCTTCAGCTGTTCATGTGGACTGACTTGAATTGGCATCTGTGATTCTGGGGACCTCTGCAGGAGGCCGAGATGAATCATCGACACGGCACTTCTGGCTGAAAATAGTTGCAAATGTTTCAGACTTATCTTTCTAACACATTACAATCCATAGCTTTTAGTTCATTGAAGACCCAGTCTGCATCCGAGAAAGAAAGAAGTGATCTTACCACTATTTTCCAGTTTTCCCACATTTACCTACGCATTCTAAGCTCAATGTACTTTCGAAAAGAATGAGTGCATTTTGTGATGCTGAAGCAGGTTGTCCTTTAATTCAATCCACATACAAAAAAAAATCCGATTACACGCCATTTGGTGAATCAGGATGTTCTCTTGGAGCAAGATGCTATTTTTTTTTTAACACTGATGAATCTAGTTGATTATACTGGTGACCCAATGGCATCACTTTTAAAAAATCCTACTTGGGGTGTGGGCGTCACAGGGAGCTCCGAATCAGCAGATTTCCTTGCTTCATCTCCACAAGGACTTGCAGTGGTCATTCCTACCAAAACTATCAGGGAAAGATGCAATTGTGACAGGTAGATTGGTAGCGGTTAGGTCAAGTTGCTTTTTTTTTTGGTTTTCTCACCACCTTCTACCAGATCTCGGCCTTTTGGCTAAGATCAAAGCTCGTGCTACCAAATAAACCTGTTGGACTTTAACCTGGTGTTGTGAGACTTCTTATCTTGCCACCAGAGGAGTACTGACCATCAGCTGAGGGAGGGTGGTAAGAGGTAATCAGCAAGAGGTTTCCTTGTTCATCTTTGAATTAATGCCATGAGACTGCATGGGGTCCACTGTTGAGGACTCCAAGGGCCATTCCTTCCCGACTGTATATCACTGTGCCACCATCTCGAGTGGATCTCCTGTCAATGAGATAGGGCAAAACCAGGAATAATGGTGGAGAGTCTGGGACATTGGCTGTAAGGTATGATTCAGTAAACATGACTAGGCAAGGCTATTGCTTGATGAGTGCATGGGATAACTCACCCAATTTTGGCACAAGCCCCCAAACGTTGGGCGAGGAGGACTTTGCAGGGTCGATGGGACATGGTTCGTCTTTGTTGTTTCCAGTCTCTTTTTGATTTGATTTATTGTCACATGTATTAACATAGTGAAAATATTGTTTCTTCCGCGCTATACAGACAAAACATATCATTCATAGAGAAGGAAACGAGGGAGTGCAGAATGTAGTGTTACAGTCATAGCTATGGGGTAGAGAAAGATCAACTTAATGCAAAGTAAATCCATTCAAAAGTCTGACAGCAGCAGGGAAGAAGCTGTTTTCGAGTCGGTTGGTACGTGACTTCAGACTTCTGTATCTTTTTCCTGAAGGAAGGTGGAGGAAGAGAGAATGTCCAGGGTGCGTGGGGTCCTTAATTATGCTGGCTGCTTTGCCGAGGCAGCAGGAAGTATAGACAGAGTCAATGGATGAGAGGCTGATTTGCATGATGGATTGGGCTACATTCACGACCTTTTGTAGTTTCTTGCAGTCTTGGGCAGAGCAGGAGCCATACCAAGCTGTGATACAACCAGAAAGAATGATTTCTATGGTGCATCTGTAAAAGTTGCTGAGAGTCATAGCTGACATGCCAAATTTCCTTAGTCTTCTGAGAAAGTAGAGGCATTGGTGGGCTTTCTTAACTAAAGTGTCGGCATGGGGGGACCAGGACAGGTTGTTGGTGATCAGAACACCTAAAAACTTGAAGCTCTCAACCCTTTCTACCTCATCCCCATTGATGTAGACAGGGGCATGTTCTCCTTTACGCTTCCGGAAGTCGATGACAATCTCCTTTGTTTTGTTGACATTGAGGGAGAGATTATTGTTGCCGCACCAGTTCACCAGATTCTCTATCTCATTCCTGTACTCTGTCTCGTCATTGTTTGAGATCCGATCCACTACGGTGGTGTCGTCAGCAAACTTGAAAATCGAATTGGAGGGGGATTTGGCCACACAGTCATAGGTGTACAAGGAGTATAGTAGAGGGCTGAGAACACAGCCTTGTCAGGCACCGGTGTTGAGGATTATCATGGAGGAGGTGTTGTTGCCTATCCTTACTGATTGTGGTCTGAGAGTTAGGAAGTTCAGGATCCAGTTGGAGGGAGGTGTCGAGGCCCAGGCCACGGAGTTTGGAAATGAGTGTTGTGGGTATAATAGTGTTGAAGGCTGAGCTGTAGTCAATAAATAGGAGTCTGACATAGGTGTCCTTGTTATCTAGGTGTTCCAGGGTTGAGTGCAGGGCCAGGGAAATGGAGTCCGCTGTGGACCTGTTGCGGCATTAGGCAAACTGTAGTGGATCCAGATCTAGATCGATGCCGCGCGGGGAGTGGGTGGCGTGGTGGGGGGGGGGGGGGGGGGGTGGCTTTATTCTTATTTGACTTTACTACAGTGATTTGATTCAACCGAATGGCTTGCTGTAGTTCTGAAATTATTTGTAAGCCAAACCAAATAAGGTTGGCAGTTGATTTCCTCCCATGAAGGGTATGAATGAAACCAATAGGTTTCACGATCATTGTGAATAAGGCTCGCATTTTATTCCAGACTTATTAATTAATTGAATTTAAATTTCCCCAGTTGTTGCAGCAGGATTTAAACTCATGTCTCTGGAGAATTAGTCCAGGCCTCTGAGTTACACATCACCATATACACCATCTATCTCAAAGTATCACACTGTGATTTAAGGCTAAGGAACTGAAAATATTTAAAATGTAGAATTTTTGCAAATTTGACTTACTGTGGCAGAAACTGCAAAGTGTTTTTGTATTTCCTGTAATAAAGAACAGTACAGCACAGGAAACAGGCCTTTCGGCCCTCCAAGCCTGCGCCGCTCCTTGGTCCAACTAGACCAATCGTTTGTATCCCTCCATTCCCAGGCTGCTCATGTGACTATCCAGGTAAGTCTTAAACAATGTCAGCGTGCCTGCCTCCACCACCCTACTTGGCAGCGCATTCCAGGCCCCCACCACCCTCTGTGTAAAAAACGTCCCTCTGATATCTGAGTTATACTTCGCCCCTCTCACCTTGAGCCCGTGACCCCTCGTGATCGTCACCTCCGACCTGGGAAAAAGCTTCCCACCGTTCACCCTATCTATACCCTTCATAATTTTGTACACCTCTATTAGATCTCCCCTCATTCTCCGTCTTTCCAGGGAGAACAACCCCAGTTTACCCAATCTCTCCTCATAGCTAAGACCCTCCATACCAGGCAACATCCTGGTAAACCTTCTCTGCACTCTCTCTAACGCCTCCACGTCCTTCTGGTAGTGCGGTGACCAGAACTGGACGCAGTACTCCAAATGTGGCCTAACCAGCGTTCTATACAGCTGCATCATCAGACTCCAGCTTTTATACTCTATACCCCGTCCTATAAAGGCAAGCATACCATATGCCTTCTTCACCACCTTCTCCACCTGTGTTGCCACCTTCAAGGATTTGTGGACTTGCGCACCTAGGTCCCTCTGTGTTTCTATACTCCTGATGACTCTGCCATTTATTGTATAACTCCTCCCTACATTATTTCTTCCAAATGCATCACTTCGCATTTATCCGGATTAAACTCCATCTGCCACCTCTCCACCCAATTTTCCAGCCTATCTATATCCTGCTGTATTGCCCGACAATGCTCTTCGCTATCCGCAAGTCCAGCCATCTTCGTGTCATCCGCAAACTTGCTGATTACACCAGTTCCACCTTCTTCCAAATCATTTATATATATCACAAACAGCAGAGGTCCCAGTACAGAGCCCTGCGGAACACCACTGGTCACAGACCTCCAGCCGGGAAAAGACCCTTCGACCACTACCCTCTGTCTCCTATGGCCAAGCCAGTTCTCCACCCATCTAGCCAATTCTCCTTGTATCCCATGAGCCTTAACCTTCTTAACCAACCTGCCATGTGGGACTTTGTCAAATGCCTTATTGAAATCCATATAGACGACATCCACGGCCCTTCCTTCATCAACCGTTTTTGTCACTTCCTCAAAAAACTCCACCAAATTTGTAAGGCACGACCTCCCTCTTACAAAACCATGCTGTCTGTCACTAATGAGATTGTTCCGTTCTAAATGCACATACATCCTGTCTCTAAGAATCCTCTCCAACAACTTCCCTACCACGGACGTCAAGCTCCCGGCCTATAATTTCCTGGGTTATCCCTGCTACCCTTCTTAAACAACGGGACCACATTCGCTATCCTCCAATCCTCAGGGACCTCACCCGTGTCCAAAGAAGCGACAAAGATTTCCGTCAGAGGCCCAGCAATTTCATCTCTCGTCTCCCTGAGCAGTTGAGGATAGATGCCATCAGGCCCTGGGGCTTTGTCAGTTTTAATGTTCCCTAAAAAACCTAACACTTCCTCTCTTGTAATGGAGATTTTCTCTAACGGGTCAACACCTCCCTCCGAGACACTCCCGGTTAACACGCCCCTCTCCTTCGTGAATACCGATGCAAAGTATTCATTTAGGATCTCCCCTATTACCTTGGGTTCTAAGCATAATTCCCCTCCTTTGTCCCTGAGAGGTCCGATTTTCTCCCTGACAACTCTTTTGTTCCGAACGTATGAATAGAATGCCTTAGGATTCTCCTTAATCCTGCCAGCCAAGAACATCTCGTGACCTCTTTTTGCCCTTCTAACTCCCCGTTTGAGTTCTTTCCCACTCTCTCTGTATTCCTCCAGAGCTCCATCTGTTTTCAGTTGCCTGGACTTAACGTACGCCTCCCTTTTCATTTTAATCAGATCCTCAATTTCCCTGGTTATCCACGGCTCTCGAATCCTACCTTTCCTATCTTTCCTTTTTACAGGCACATGCCTATCCTGCAGCCTTATCAATAGTTCCTTAAAAGACTCCCACATGCCAGACGTGGACTTACCCTCGAACATCCTCTCCCAATCAACATCCACCAATTCCTGCCTAATCTGGCTACAGTTAGCCTTCCCCCAATTTAGCACCCTGCCCGTAGGACAGCACTCATCCTTGTCCATTACTATCCTAAAGTTAACAGAGTTGTGGTCACTATTTGCCACATGTTCCCCTACCGAAACTTTGACGACCTGACCGGGCTCATTTCCCAGAACTAGGTCCAGTATAGCCCCCTCTCTAGTCGGGCTATCTACATACTGTTCCAAAGAACCTTCCAGTATGCATTTTACAAATTCCTCCCCGTCCGGACCCCCAGCTCTAAGCACTTTCCAGTCTGTGCCAGGGAAATTAAAGTCCCCCACTACAACAACCCTATTTTTTCTGCACCTATCCAGAATCTCCTGACATATCCTTTCCTCCACTTTCCGTGGGCTGTTGGGTGGTCTGTAGTACACCCCCAGCATAGTGACTGCACCCTTCCTGTTTCTGAGTTCCACCCACAGCGACTCAGTACATGACCCCTCTAAGTTGTCTACCCTCTGCACCGCGGTAATATGCTCCTTAACTAATATCGCTACTCCCCCGCCTTTTTTAGCCCCTCCTCTGTCTCGCCTAAAACACTTATACCCCGGAATATTCAGCTGCCAGTCCTGTCCTTCTTTTAACCAAGTTTCCGTCACCGCAACCACATCCAAATTCCGCATAAGCATTAAGGCCCTAAGTTCGTCTGTTTTACCCGTTACGCTCCTCGCATTGAAGCAGATGCACTCCAGACCTCCAGGCCCAGTCAGGTCATCCTCCTCCAGAGTGCTCCTCTTCTTAGCTAGCCTTGCCCTGGCCCCCAGCTCAACCCCAGCCTCAGTATTTACTGACCTACTGTTTTGTTCCCCACCCCCCTGCCACACTAGTTTAAATCCTGCCGAAACACTCTTGCAAAACTCCCAGCCAGGATATTTGCTCCCTTCCAGTTAAGGTGTAACCCATCCTTTCTGTACAGTTGCCATCCTGACTTGAAGATTTCCCAGTTATCTATGAATTTAAAACCCTCCCTCTTGCACCAGTCCTTTAGCCACGCGTTCAACTGTAGAATCTCCCTGTTCCGAGCCTCACTTGCACTAGACACCGGGAGCAGTCAAGAGATTGCTACCCTGGAGGCCTTACTTTTTAGCCTAGCACCCAACTCCCTGAATTTCTCTCATATGACCCCCCTGCTCTTCCTACCTACATCATTTTCACCAATGTGTATAATTACATCCGTTTGACTACCTTCCTTTTTAATTATGCTTCCTACCCTCTCGGAGACATCCAGTACCCCGGCACCAGGGAGGCAGACTACCATCCTGGATTCTCGTTCACTCCCACAGAACCGCCTGTCCGTGCCTCTAACCATTGCGTCCCCCACAACTATCGCTCTCCTAAACCCCTTCTTTCCCTTCCGGACCCCTGAGCCTGTCTCCGTGGAGGCGATCTGGTCCTCGTGGCTTACCCCTGGAGGGTCATCCCCCTCCACAGAATCCAAAACAATATACCTATTTTGGAGGGGGACAACCACAGGGGATCCCTCCACAGACTGCTCACTCCCTTCCCTTCTCCCATCTGTTGCCCATCCCTTTCTTTTATGGGAGACTGCCACTGGGCAGTTGCCATCTGTAGAACAAGTCATTGATGCAGCTATCACATTGCTTTCCTTCACTGACCTCCTTTAAAGAGTACTTTCCTTGTTAATATTTTTTTTATGGGTGTAATATATGGATGTCACTGGCTGGCCAGCATTTATTACCCATCCCCTGTTGCCCGAGGGAAGTTGAGGGTCAGCCACATTGCTGCAACTCTGGAGTCACAAATAGATCAGATCAGGGCGGCAGATTTCCTTCTCTAAAGGACATAGTGATCCAGATGGGTTTTTCCTGACAATCGACAATGGTTTTATGGTCAGCAGTAGATTCTTAATTTCCAGATATTTTTTATTGAATTCAAATTCCACCCTCGACTGTGGCGGGATTCGAACCCGGGTCCCCAAAACATGAGCTGACTTTCTGGATTAATAGTTTAGTGATAATATCACGAGGCCATTGCCTCCCCTCTTGTTAATATGGGCCCCAACATTCCTGGAGACCTGCTCAATCCATCTGTCTCCACTCTTTTCTGCAGGAATTGGCTCTTTTACCTACAGATGTCACCTACCACATTTCACCTTCACCTAAAAGGCAACTAAGCAAGTAAGCTAGCAGGAATCAGACTCTGCTGTCTTCAGCCTGAGGAATGTTCAGGGCCTAGGAATTTAAACTTGTTGAGTGACTCTAGTTTTCCATCTTTCCCAAGTCAACACAGACCAAAGAGGAAACATCTTTCAACTCAGATCACTTGCCCCCCCTCAAACACATCACAACTTACCCCACCATGGGGTAAAAAATTCTGAGGGGAGCCCCAGACAGACGCAAAGACCAGGAAAGAAGACAAACGTCTATAAAATGTCTTCTTAGTCACTAACATTACGAGCTCCGTAGTCTAATATTACAGCCACTGACCAGTCACATTCCACAGATGACATTTCCACACTCAAACTATCATATTCCACAGAGTATTTTATTAGCAACGTCTATTCTTATCAATTTGACCTTTTGATTTGATCCTCAATCCATGCTTCAAATAATGAGTTGATGCAGGTTGATCTATATTTCTTATGAAATTTGAGGACTGAATAATTTCTACTAATCTGCAGTGTCTGGCTGCTTGTTAGATTGGGAAGCATAAAATTAAGGTGTAGTTTCCGTATGTCCACATTATTTACGCTACTTGGGATTTCAAGTGAGGTGTTCCTTTCCTTTTTGACCTTTCCTCGGAAAGGCGAGCGGCGGCAGCCTTGCAGCGGGGACCATCTGGGCCACCCACGGCAGCTTTCAGGGGTAACATCACATTTCATAAAGTGACACGGTCCCAACAGAAACAGCCGATAGGTAAGTGATACTTGCAGAGTATTTCCTTACAGTTTATAAAAGTATAATACATTAGCTTAAAGGTAGGGACTTTCGATTATAAATGAAATGTGTGAAACGAAGGAAGGTCCCTAGCTTAATTAAATTCTCTTAAAGGGAGTAGCTAACTAGCTTAATCTAGAGCAAAGTCGTGGCATGGCTGTCAGAGTGACTGCAGGACATTCTGGAGAGGGAGGGTGAACAGCCAATCATCAGGTACACATAGAACTAATGGCACAGGTAAACAAATGGATGAGGTCCTGAAAGCTGAATATAGGAAGTTAGGAAATAAATTTAAATACAGGACCTTAAATGTAGCTCCAAATTGGCAATGCGCAAGGAACACTTTGGCACTGGTCACTGGACATCAGGCAGTGCCAAGGGGGTGGGGCCTACTTGGGCATGATCTTTGGGGGTGGGGGGGGGGGGGGGGGGGGTCCCACTTCCACTCGGCATTCGAGATCACGGGCAGAGGGAGGGAGGACAGACATTAGGGCAGCCATCCAGGTGGTGGTGGTGGTGGACGGGGGTGGGGTGCGGTTGGGGCTAGCCCGGGGAGGTCATTGATCAAGGTGGGGGGGGGGGGGGGGGGTTTGGAATGTCAGAAATCATAGAAATCATAGAAACCCTACAGTGCAGAAGGAGGCCATTCGGCCCATCGAGTCTGCACCGACCACAATCCCACCCAGGCTCTACCCCCACATATTTACCCGCTAATCCCTCTAACCTACCCATCACAGGACTCTAAGGGGCAATTTTGTTTTTAACCTGGCCAATAAACCTAACCCGCACATCTTTGGACTTTGGCCAGTGATGGGGGTTTGCAGGGCTGGCTAGTGATTGGGCTGACCAGCGATTTGGAAGCCAGCAATGCGGGGCTACTGCGCGTGCACTGATCTCCACTCTGACAGATGTGCAATGGTCCGCTCAGAGCTATGCTGTCAGCCTCTCTAGTGGGTAAAGGCCCCGCCCCATGATTTTCAGCATGAATCCAGCTAGGGCACTCTGCCGTGCTCAGAGTGTGGGAGATTCATTTTGAAAAAAATCACAGAAAAAAAAATCGGCGGGAGTTCTTCGCATTTTCATGCGAATTAAAGACTTAGAATCTTTTGGTAGGATCCTGGCCATTAATTGGGTTTCAAACAATATAGGGAGAAGAATTCATGTACTGTGTCTAAGAAATTTTAAGCAGTATGTGACAAGCCCAAGAGAGGAGATGTAATTCTGGATTTAGTCTTGGGAAATGAAGATGGGCAAGTGGGTGAAGTGATAATGGGCGACCATATCAGGGTTAGTGACCACAATGCAGTTAGAATTATAGAATCCCTACTGTACAGAAGAGGTCATTTGGCCCATCATGTTTGCACCAACTATCTGACAGAGCATCTTACCCAGGCCCTCTCCAACAACCCCACACATTTCCCATGGCTAATCAATCTAATCTATACATCTTGGGACACTAAGGGGCAATTTAGCATGACCAATCCACCTAATCTGCACATCGTATGACTGTAGGAGGAAACTGGAGCACCCATAGGAAACTCATGCAGACACTGGGAGAAGTTGCAAACTCCCCACAGTCACCCAAGGCCGGAATTGAACCTGGGCCCCGGAGCAGTGAGAACATAAGAACTAGGAGCAGGAGTAGGCCATCTGGCCCCTCGAGCCTGCTCCGCCATTCAATAAGATCACGGCTGATCTTTTTGTGGACTCAGCTCCACTCACCCGCCCGCTCACCATAACCCTTAATTCCTTTACTGTTCAAAAATTTATCTATCCTTGCCTTAAAAACATTCAATGAGGTAGCCTCAACTGCTCCACTGGGCAGGGAATTCCACAGATTCACAACCCTGTGTGTGAAGAAGTTCCTCCTCAACTCAGTCCTAAATCTGCTGCCCCTTATTTTGAGGCTATGCCCCCTAGTTCTGGTTTCACCCGCCAGTGGAAACAACTTTCCTGCTTCTATCTTATCTATTCCCTTCATAATCTTATATGTTCCTATAAGATTTCCCCTCATTCTTCGGAATTCCAAGGAGTATAGCCCCAGTCTACTCAGTCTTTCCTCATAAGCCAACCCTCTCAACTCCGGAATCAACCTAGTGAATCTCCTCTGCGCTCCCTCCAGTGCCAGTATATCCTTTCTCAAGTAAGGAGACTAAAACTGTACACAGTACTCCAGGTGTGGCCTCACCAGCACCTCATACAGCTGCAACATAACCTCACTGTTTTTAAGGCAACAGAGGCAGCAGTGCTAACCACTGTGCTACCATGCCTTTAGGACAAAGATAAATCAGGAGTAAAAAGTTTTAAACTGAGGAAGGCAAATTTTTCCAAAACTGACAAGTGATTTGGCTGAGGTGGATTGGACAAGACCGCTAAAAGATAAATCAATGTAAACCTTGATGTAAGCACTAATAAATGAGATCCTTAGGGCACAAAGCAGAAATGTCTCCTCCAAAAATAAGAATGGTACTGCCAAATCTAGACCCTCATGGTTGTCTGGAAAATACAGGGGAAGTTTAAATAACATAAATCAACACTGCTGATAGCCTAGGGGGGTATAGAAAGTACATAGGGATAACAGATAGGAAGCCAGTCCATAGCTGCTGTCTGTACAACACTCCAGTTCAGTCTCATTTCCCTGCTCTATCCATTAGCCCTGCCTGTTTACTGTTTGTCTAGTTCCTATCCTAGTTCCTTTTCAAATCATTGATTCTTCCACTTCCACCATCCTCACAGGCAGCGTGTTCCAGATCGTTCCCACTCTCTGCATAACGAAAAGAAAGTTCTTCCTCACATCATCCCATATTATCTCCTAAATCAGCTAACGGGGACAGCTTTTCTTTGCCTATTTTATCTAAACCTGTCGTAATCTTGTCCACCTCGATCAGATCTCCCCTTGCTCTTCCTTGGCCCGAGGAGAACAACCCCCGTTTCTCCAGCCTAGCCCTGTAGCTAAAGTCTCTCTCATGGACCCTCACATCCTTCCTAAAGTGTGGTGACCAGAACTGGACTCAATTCTCTAGTTGGAATCTAACCAGGGCTTTATAGAAGTTACCATCCCTGCTTTTGCAGTCAGTGCCTTTATTTAGGAGATTCAAGATCCCATTTGCTTTGCAAGCCACTCTATCAATAGGTCATGATCAATGCACACGAATCCCCAGGTCCCTCTGTCTCTGCACACTCTATTGAATGGAGCCATTAAATCTGTATTGTCTCTCAATATCCCATTAGCCAAAATGCCTCACCTCACATTTCTCTGTATCAAATGCCACCTGCCCTTTACTGGCCCATTTCTCTATTGTTATGACTATCATAAAATGCACGAACTATACAGTTTCACTAAGCTGAAGGAATGTGAAATCAGAGCCAGCAATACTTGTCACGTAATTCCAGGAACAGTCCTAGTCAGCAGATAATGATATTTCATGCTGAGTGAGCCAAATATTTATTACTTTCTCTCTCCCCAGGGTTGGAGGAAGTCCAAAGGGAGATTTTGCTATGGCTGCTTCTTACTCATGTAGCAGAAACCTGCCAGCTAGAAAATGCAGAGTGTGTGAGGATGGTGACAATTATCCTTCGATTCGAGGATGACCTCTACTTAGAGTTATGTATTTCTGCCCTGGATCTTTAAGTCGATTGAACAGGCCAATTCTCAAACCACAGGATCTTTGGACCCGAGAGGCGGGACCTCCCATGGGGAAGTGGAATCCCAAATCAGGATTTGCTTCCTTTTTTCTGCGGTCATTGCCTCATTATTAAGGCATTTGAATTCAAGGCGTCATGCAGTTTGATGGACAAGTTGTCACTATTTTGAACAACTGGGTAGCAAGCTGGCCATTAATGGCAAAGCTGTCATGCTTCAAGGAGCATTTCAGAGTGTCTTTGAAGTGTTTTCTTTGTCCTCCCCTGGAATGCTGGCCATTTGAGATTTACATAGTGGAAACAAACTGATGCCAATTGCACAGTTGGCTTCAATCAGGAAAGTGAGATACTGAGGTAAAAGCAAAATACTGCGGATGCTGGAATCTGAAACAAAAACAGAAAATGCTGGAAAAATCTCAGGTCCGACAGCATCTGTAGAGAGAGATTAGAGCCAATGTTGTGAGTCTCGATGACCCTTATTCTATTTATTATTCAGCTCCAGGGTCCCGGGTTCGATTCCCGGCTCAGGTCACTGTCTGTGTGGAGTTTGCACATTCTCCTCGTGTCTGCGTGGGTTTTCTCCGGGTGCTCCGGTTTCCTCCCACAGTCCAAAGATGTGCGGGTTAGGTTGATTGGCCAGGTTAAAAATTGCCCCTTAGAGTCCTGAGATGCGTAGGTAGTGGGTAAATATGTGGGGGTAGGGCCTGGGTGGGATTGTGGTCGGTGCAGACTCGATGGGCCGAATGGCCTCCTTCTGCACTGTAGGGTTTCTATGATTCTATGATTCTATGATTCTCTCTCCACAGATGCTGTCAGATCTGCTGAGATTTTCCAGCATTTTCTGCTTTTCTTGTAAGACGCTACTTGACCCAAGGTAACATTTACCTTACAGTTACCGGCACTGCAAGCACCGTCAAAAGAAAGACTTGAACATATATACTGTATGTTGCAGCCCTTTACAGCCAATGAAATAGTGACATTAGTAAGAAAGTATAACAGCCCAATTAGACAGAGCAAACTCCCAAAAACAGCAGTGTGACAATGACATGATAATCTGTTGTGATGTGATTGAGGAATAAATATTGACTAGATCACCGGTGATAACTCCCTTGCTCTTCTCCAAATAGTGCCATAAGATCTTTTACAGCCACCCGAGCAGGCGGGGGGGTCTTCAATTTAATATCTCATTTGGGCAGCACCATGGCACAGTCATTAACACTGCTGCCTCACAGCACCAGGGACCTGGGTTCGATTCCGGCCTTGGGTGACTGTCTGTGTGGAGTTTGCACATTCTCTCCGTTTCTGCGTGGGTTTCCTCCCAAGGTTCAAAGATGTGCAGGTTAGGTTGATTAGCTATGCTAAATTTCCCCTTAGTGACCAAAGATGTGTAGGTTTGGTGGATGCGCCATGGTAAATGCACGGGATTACAAGGAAAGGGCAAGGTTGTGGGCCTGGGTAAGATACTCTTTCGGAGAGTTGATGAAGACCCGATGGACCGAATGGTCTCCCTCTTACTGTAGGGAATCTATGTATTTAAAAGACAGCGCCTCCCACAGGTACTGCATTGGAATGTCAACCATAGATTCTTATGCTCAGGAGCAGGTCTCGAACTCGAACAGAGGCCACTGCTGACACACAGTTACATTGCAATAGTAGCTTGACTAAGTATGACTTTTTTGGATCCTTCTGCTGATCCAAACCAAAATAGCTTCTGTCTTGTTACTCGGGATTGATGTAGTCCAGTGTTAAAAAAACTGGCATGGTGACAACAAAATGAAATTTTCCAAATTTCTTTTTCCAGTTGAGAAGCTTGCCCACTGAGAGAACCAATTGAAAATTTTGACACATGCCATGTACATTTTTGGGTTTATCGGTTGGAAAGTGAAGTTCTCAAGTTTCACAGAGACACGCTTGTGGAAATGGTGCTCTGCTGGGGGTGCGAGGCCTAACTTTCAATGCATCTCCCCAGAGCTATAATAGGATTGAGCCAGAATGGCCACAGATTTACAGAAATGTTTTCTATAAATTGCCGGTAAACTGGGTTTGTCTTACGGTGCTTTGGTGAAGTTGCTATATGGATTAGCTGCAAGAATGGAAGATTTAAATGGTTGTCAAGGGAGCAGAGAAAATATCCAAATGGGAAGGACACTAAGTTAGATTTGCTAATGAAGCAAATGTGAGAAGCAATTTCTAAAATAGGAGTTTAGTGCTTCTGCCAAAGGAGGTCCGTGTCTGAAGAGAAAGAATCTGAGAAGCACTCTCAGAGTTAACAGAGGCAAAAGTCATAACCGAGACACCAAGGAAAGGTCATCAAGGAAATTAGTTAATCTGTGAAATGGGTATGACAAATAAACAGAAAAGGATGTCAATGTGAAAAGTAACTATATACCAGGCTGGACAGGAATAGACCTTAAGGAATTATTCACAGGAAATAAATACACTCGAAAGAGACCATCCAGCCAATTTAGCTCACCTTTCCTCTGGGTGCTCCATTTCCTCCCACAGTCTGAAGATGTGCGGGTTAGGTTGATTGGTCATGCTAAATTGTCCCTTAGTGTCAGGGGGATTAGTAGAGTAAAAACATGGGGTTACGGTGATAGGGCCTGAGTGAGATTGTTGCTGGTGCAGACTCGATGGGCCAAACGGCCTCCTTCTGCACTGTAGGGATTCTATGAATCCCAGAATACTAACAGAGGTCCTAATCAGTCTGTGTGCGAAGAACCCAGAACTTGCCTGTTACTGGCTAGTAAATTGAGACTGCAAATTATGTTTAACTGGGAATAATGTTCCAGATTAACCTTTTCTAATCCATTTAATCTCTCGCATATCTCTATAAATTGTTTCATTTGTCTCTTTCCAAATCTGGCTAATTCAAGGTTTAGTTTGCATAATCCCGGAAAGGACGGCCCTGCCTGCAAGAATCGAATGATAACACAAGGTTGTTTGATATGTTAGAAAGCACCAGGGGTCTCTGAGGCATTTCAATCTACAGCCCAATATTACTCTGTTTCAGTAATCCCTATCCATTTCAAAAAGTCTAGTTTCAAGTATCCAAATGCTGTGAGCTTATGCAACAGTATATATCAGAGTCCCTTCCAGTATCATGTTCAAAGTTTCTAGCTCTCATTAAAGTTTCCTCTCATGCATTAGACATGTTACCAGAGTTCATAGAAAACCTACAGTACAGAAAGAGGCCATTCGGCCCATCGAGTCTGCACCGACCACAATCCCACCCAGGCCCTACCCCCATATCCCTACATATTTTACCCGCTAATCCCTCTAATCTACGCATCCCAGGACACTAAGGGGCAATTTTAACATGGCCAATCAACCTAACCCGCACATCCTTGGATCTTGTTCTTGTGAAGCAAAGCCAGTAGGTAAACAAGGCTGCAGATACAACACTGGCATGTTATTGCTTTTCTGGCTCACACAAAACACTGGAACCTGGGTTGATAGGTTAAAAAGCGTTTAGACAATTACATGAGTAAAATGACTATTGAGGGATATGGGCCAAACGTGGGAAATTGGGACCAGCTTAGTCATTAAAAAAAAGGGCGGCATGAACAATTTGGGGCAAAGGGCCTTTTTCCATGCCGTAAACCCCTATGACTATAAATAGTTGTTTACTCGTACAGGACTTGAACGTTGCTGAAATAAGAGACATATCAAAGCTTTTTGTCTTGCACTCATCAGGACAATTTGCAGAAATACTGAGGCCAGGAAAGAACAGCAATTTATACTGGATGTGAAGAAAGTGCTGATTCGTTGCAAGTAGATTTTGATTGGTAGAGATTCTTACAGTTACATGCCAAAAGATTGGTTTGATCAGCAACCTTGTAAATAGGGCCAGAGCCATTTGCTCACCATGCAAGCTTCACACAAACTCATAAACAGGCCTAAAAGTGCCCAGAGTACCTGCCATGGAGAATTCACCAGGTGACTGACAGTTAACTTCCAAGCATTGTTTGAAATTTAAACCAAGTAGTTTAACCTCCATTGGTCAAGGCATTGTCCTGAGGAATGAGTCAGTGAATGCCACTTATTTTATTTAGCTGAAACAGGCGCAATGTGTGTACATGTTCTTTCTGCCTTCAGATAAACGGGCTCTTTCTATTAGTATATGTACTTTTCCAGTACATGTAAATGTACCACACTGTGAGCCCTACTGACAATGTTAAATTGGTTGCCAGCGTAATTCTTTGCACACTCAAGATTATTCACAAAATGTTGTCCAATCACGGAATCACATCAAATATTGGGCTCCGTATTTTGAGTTTTGCAAGCATGAGCTGGTTGGGTACTGTATGTACCTTGCCCATTGCGAACTGTGGCTAGGACATGCTAGCCAGTCTCTGGAACCGACGGCCTATATACCTAGCATCATGCTGGCACTGAAATTCATGCACCATGTTACTCTTTTGTGTAACCAGCAGAATGTCTCTTTGGCTTGATGCCCACTTCCTGTTAGTGGCCAATACCTCTCGTGCTGCTACTGTAAAGTAGCAACGTGAAACTGCTAGCTTCATCTGTTGATCAAACTTTTGAGATACATTGCCCTTCCAGCTAGGGTTATATTTATAATAGAATACATGTCATCAGGAAGTTTAAAACAGCTTTTGAAGAAAACGAAGAAGAACCACAAAACTGTGAAAGAAAAGGCTTGGAAGAGATGGTGCACCCAGATTTTGTCTGCCTTGAGATACCTCCACACCTGTGATCCTCCTCCCGTTATCCATGGCAATCTGACTTGTGACACCATATTCATCCAGCATTATGGTCCTATAAAAATTGGGTCTGTCGCACCTGATACAATTAACAGCCATGTGAAAACAGAAGAACCTGCACTTTTTTTGCTCCAGAATATGGAACTGTAACAAATGTAACTCCCCACGCAGACACAGGGAGAACGCGTAGATTCCGCACAGACAGTGACCCAGTACCTGGCACTGTGAGGCAGCAGTGCTAACCACTGTGCCACCGTACCGCCCCTTCTTGTGTTTTTTTAATAACACACTCCATTATTACAGCACAGATTGGGTAGACTGGTCATCTGAGGTAGACTGGGCACTTTTAGGCCCGTTTATGAGTTTGTGTGAAGCTTGTGTGAGCAAAAGGATCGAGCCTTATTTACAAGGTTGCCGATCAGACCAATCTTTTGACGTGTGGAACTGTAAGAATCTTACTGATTGAAATAGGTGCATTGACCATGCTAGATTCTTCCTCAGTGTAACTTGTTTGGATACAATGAGGGAGAATTTAGCATGGCCAATGCACCTAACCAGGACTGTGGGAGGAAACCGGAGCACCCAGAGGAAAATGGCTATCCTAATCAGACAATTGTATTTCTCAGGAAATCAAGGGGTTCGGAGAGAGATAAGAAAGTGAAGTTGAAGCTTAAGATCAACCATGAGCAGATTGATTGTCGGACCTGGCTCGACAGGCCATATGTCTACTTCTGCTCTTGTTTAAGTATTAGTGTCACAAGTAGGCTGACATTAACACTGCAATGAAGTTACTGTGAAAATCCCCTAGTTGCCACACTCCGGCACCTGTTCGGGTACACTGCGGGAGAATTTAGTATGGCCAATGCACCTAACCAGCATG